>NC_079520.1:15587100-15887100 GCF_003711565.1 Takifugu flavidus
ATAAAGGAAAAGGATGTGTGTGTGTGTGTGTGTGTGTGTGTGTGTGTGTGTGTGTGTGTGTGTGTGTGTGTGCAGAAGAACAATCCCAGCAGATTAGCGCCCAGCCAGTCGCCCATTCCTCTCCCCATCAATAACAATAAAGGAAGCGTTAACCACTGATTAGGCTCCACGATTGAGAGTGATGCAGTGGTGGCCACATGTGTTTGGGAGAGAGTGGATGCATTTGCGTGTGTCTTTGCGTGTGTGCGTGCGTGTGTGTTCGTGCGTGTGTGTGTGTGTGTGTGGTGTGTGTGTGTGTGTGTGTGTGTGTGTGTGTGTGTGTGTGTGTGTGTGTACGGTGTTTGGGTATTTATTATTCGAAAATAAATTGGATCACTGGAGGTCTGCTGTTTCCTACTCATAAAAAATGGATTCTGCTCAGTCATTTAGGTCGTCCCAGTGGTGAAAATTAGACTGTGGTTGAATTGAAGTATGGCTTAAATCTGCTGCAGGCCCTCCGCCACCTCCTGAACTAGATGAAACAGGTCTTCGCATCACGCTGCAAAGGTACGCCGTTGCTCAAAAATGCAATGCAGCATAAAAAAATCAGAACTGAAATCATTTATTTAGCAATTAAAATGGGACCGGATGCATATGCAAATACTATTTACTTTATGCTTGACTTGTAGGTCAAGTTATGGAAATTAGATGTAACGCCAAACAACACCCACTGCAGCACTTGTGTGAACGAAATGAGGCACCGGGTCACAAGACTTGGTGCAGTGCAATAAATGAGCCTATTGAGTGGTCCGAAGCCCTGCGGTCAGGTAATGATGCCTTTGACATTGAGACCAATATACAGTTCCACGATTTCCACATTCGTTAAAAGGGAAGGTGCTTAACACGATACGTGTTTCAAATGAAACAGTCAATTAATCAGCGCTCGGTAAAGTGAGCTTATGCTTGGGTTGTTCACTCCCATTAACTTTCATGGTAAAACAGCAGTTATCTTAACCCTCATATTATGTTAGAAAAAAATTACATTGATTATGTTACGGGTCATTTTGACCCGTACTTTGTAAATGCCTCAAAAGATCCAAGAAAACAAGTTAAACTAAGAACTACTTTATTTTTAGATTATAGAAACAGTTAGAAAATTGATAATAAATATAATTTTAATTTCAAAACTATATTAAAGGACTTGTTAGCTAAATCCTTCTGTCATCCTCCCAGGTCAAAATGATGCAATTCTTCCTTCTTTTCATCCTCTTTTTCTTCTCTCTTCATCCTCCTCTACTCCCTTCTTTTCTGTCTTCATTCTTGACTCAAAGGAAGCACGGGGCTTAAGTTTTTCCCTCTTCATGAACACATTTCTTTTTAACTTTAACTTTAACATTCAATGTTCAACATTTTCACTGTTCTCCTCATGATGGTCAGAATGTTACCGTGTGCCTTCTGCAGATGTAATTCTTGCATTTCACACAAGAGGTAGTTGTTTTACTGTCCTCTCTGGATGGACAGACCTGGCATCTTTTCCTTTCTTTTCCCACCTGTGTCCACTGGAGGTTGGTTGGGTGACCTGAGCTTGACCTTTTCAATCATGGCGGCAGCCACTGGGGATCGAACTGGCCTGGCTCATGTTTGGATCTTGGGAGTGACAAGTGCTTTGCTGAGTTCTTCCAGGAAAAGCCAAAGTCTCTACAATTTGTTGGAATCCCATTGCTGGTTGATTTCAGTCCAAAGAACATAGGCATTCTAAGCAGATGTGTCCAAAATGTGGCAAAAAAAAATCAACAAAGGCCAATGGGCAGTCTTGCACTGGCAGCTGTATGTTGCTGTTACTTTGGCCAGATTGTCCACCCCTCCCTGAGTGGCATTATAATCCAGGATCATTTGTGGCTTCTTGTCATCTCTAGTGCTCAGAGATGCATCTTTGTGCATTGTACTCATTACACTACATTACACACTCCCCTATTAACATGTCCGGGTCAAATTGACCCGCAACATCATCAACGTAACTAAACACTGCACAGACATTCCAAGACACACCAACGTGTCCAGATTTTGCACACCTGTTCATGACCCTAAATGAGGAAAAATCACCAAATTTCTTGAAGAAAAAAAAAAGGATAGCCAGCACTTTGGACAACACAAAATCTGGGTCAAACGGGTCAAATTGTTTGAATAACTTAATGTTTAAACCAATTATCCTAGATAAGAACAGAGGAAAACAACTGTTTAAAATCTAACTGGTTACTTTAAAATGTGCCTGTCCAGCTTTGGATTTTTTATTATTTAAAAATTAAAAAGAAAAAGGCTTGATAAGGCTTATACTTTCATTTTGCTATATCAATACTTTTCAGCAAAAAGTATTGATGGTGATAAAAACATACTGTGATTAATTCCGATTTAAAAAATAGTAATTTAACACAATTTTTTTTAGTCTTTAACAGATGCTAAAAGGTCAAGTTTTCATGTACTAATATTTTGAACACCTAGGAAAAAGCTTTATTTTTCATTTCTTTACATATTCAACATGGATGAAGTCACATCTCATGCTCAGGTTTTAGATTATTGCAGTGTCAAGTCACAATTTTAAAATACAGCAGCAGAGCACAATTCATAACATTGAAGTTTCATCAGCATTATTTTCACTGCAAAACTGCTTGGTGACATTGCTGTAAAAAAAGAAAAAACGCCTGTTATAAATAGTGTTGTCTGGATTCGATCCAAGTACACAGCGTGACAACGGAAGTCTGGAGTTTAGCGGAAGCTTGTCCTTAACAAATGGCAATCGGTTCAAACGCAGCAACGTGACATTTTGATGCCATCGGTGGTTATCGTATAACGTGGGATGAGGTCCTGCTGCCTGCTTCCTGTATGAATGGTGGCGCTCCTCCACCTGGGGCAGAAGGTGATTTCTGCTGTCACATCCAGCACAGGCTCGAACACAGCTGCAATATCTTTCGTGTGGAATTATTTGAAAGGTGACAAAGAAGCCTGATGCTTTAGTTTAGTATTTGTTTTTGTCTGGCCAGTGACCAGAAATGCTCAGTCTGTTAAGATCTAGCAACCACCGCCTAATGGCTCCAGTTAGGAGCCCAGTTCTTGAACAAAAAATGCATCAAGGAACACCTTGGATGTGGGCTTTTGTATCATATAATTGGTATTAATAACTTTATCGTAGGCTTACCTGAAGTCAGCTCTGCAGCTGTGTATTGGCAAACTATCCAGTCAGTAAGATAGTGCTTATTGGGGTCGGATAGGGAGCACAACACAAATGGGTCAGGACAACCCTAGTTATAAGAGACTGTTGTTCTATCTAGAGCAAAGGCCGTGACCTGAATATAAAGCTGATCTGGTTTGTGAGATTTGAAGTCCTACATCTGGTGAGAGATAATGGTTATATAAGCTGCGCCCATTTCAGACGCAGTTTTTCTGTTTAGCCAGGTCCAATGACCAGTAACTTGTCCCTTTTTCCATCAGCAATCGGTGTATTTACGCACTTTTTCTCAGCTGACGGCAGCATTCCCACCTGCCATCTGACTGATCATTAGGAACTCTGTGGAGTCTGGCCTCAGGAGGTAGAGAAGGGGGTTTGTTTGACATGACTCTCCATCCCATCTCTCCTCCTTGATGTTCTTCTTCCTCCTATGGTGCTCAGAGGATCCTCCTTTTTTTCCTTTTTGCACTAATTAACAAGCAGGATGGTGATTAGTCATAAGACAGCGCTCCCCACCCCTCGGTTATCCTGCTGGCTCGGGGGCCTTTCCGTCTGTGACTAGAACATGTGTTAAAGGCAGCTGGGAAGTCACAGACAGCACCAAGGCAGGAGTGAAATATGCCCAAACTCATCCTTGCTCGTACTCAATACTCAACTTCCCCCAAAATAACCACCTTTAGGTCTCGTTAGACACATACACATACACAACACTGAGTCACACCTGAACTCAGGAACTATTTTCTCACATTGTCTGCCACCCGTTCAGGAGTTCTGAACCATTTTCAGGGGCAGGTGTGGTTTGCATTTCACTGAAGGACAGCTGAGCCTGTTTTCTACAAAGACGAGAGGAGGGGAGACAGACAGGCCAGACACTCACTCTGCCTTTGCATTCAGGACTCAGAATACTAACTAGGCGTCTCGGCTTGCACTCGGGGACAGAAGGTGTGATGTAGGGCGCAGCCAAGCGATGGGAGGAAGGGGACGAATTACCCTTGAAAGCTGAGGGGACGGCCTCAGAGTTTCTCCCTGAACCTTGTGCCTCGGGGTTGGCTGGTTGATTCAGTCGTATGGCACACAGAGAGAGAGAGAATTCAGGGGAAAAAAGAGAGTTAAAAGGTCAGAAATCAAGCAATCTGTTTTTATTCAAAGAGGCATCTTCACCTGGGCTCAGTGAGTGGGAGACATACGTGTCAAAAGAACATTCTGACCTGAGATTAAAGCAGCGTCTTCATAAATCCTCTGATGTGCTCTGACGTCCGCCCCAGTGACCCTGTGACCATGACAAGAAAAATGAGCAGCTTAATGTTCTGCTCTCATTTATAGTACAAAACTATGCATTTTGATCATTGTACTACTCTTATCATATGTCCTGAACAGCTCAAGACACAGGACATGTTGCAACAAGAGTGCAGTTGTTGTGTGCAGTAGTTCTCATATTTATTTGCATCTTTGTGCTGCTCTGTAGGATGACAAGCGAGTTTCTGCATATAGGAGTTCAGACTCAACGCCAGCGCACTGCATTCTGCCATTTCTTCCCCCGGCTGATTAAAGGACAGATGTCTGTCAGCGGGACAATAACACAATAACTTCCTTTATTTTTCAGTCTCTGGATTTTCTTTCAACACATGGAGAAGAAATAAGAGAGGATTTAAGGATTTATAGGGTTTCATTTAAAGATGTTTTCTTTCTCATGTTTGTGTTGAGCACTAATGAGTGTCACCATTAAAAAGTTGTCAAGAGTTTACAGAACCCCATTTCATCACTGGGATTAAAACGCTTGCCTTTTAACATTTAACATTTAACATTTCTGGATCATGGAAAATATTTCTGACAGGTCTCGTGCTGTTTCCTGGCTTCTGACTAAAATGTATTTTTTGTCATAGGGTTTTCTATTTTTAATTAATTCCAAAAGCATTTAAACGCCCAAGAAATCAAATAATCTCACTAACATATAATCAATGGAAACCAAGAGGTCAGGATAGCTCCTGCTTGTGCAGTGTCCGAGAATGCAAAACACAAACATTTTACCTGACAGCCAGAAGTTCCCCTAATAGTGTTAAGCTGTAGTTTGCAGCATCGCCACTAGGTGTCAGTAAATCAGACACCACTGCATTGTTACTCGAAAAGCACAGGTAGTACCTGTTCTTTGGCACGCCGTGGCCCAATCTGCTGCCTTTGCTGCATTGGAGACATTTTGTTCTAAAAAAGTAAATTCCCATAAAAATAAAACATTTAGAGGAAACGACTGAAGGCGTTCTTGTTAGTCAGGAACAGTTTCCAGAGTGACTGACCACTGGAGCGGGACGGGATCATCCAGCACCTGACGGGGACGGTAGTGTCCCCATTTTCACCGCTGCCACATGCAGATAAAATGCCACACCAGACTGCGATGCTGCCGTGTTTTTTTCCATATCTTTAAATATAAAAGACTAGAGAGGCCGACGTTTCCACTGTGGTGTGCAAAGTCTGCAAGTAGCGAGCGTTCTCTCTCCCTCTGTTTGATATTCCAGGGGGCAGCCGGTTATAGAAGCGCTCTTGGTATGTGGCCTGAAAAGAGCTTTCGCCTCACCGTGGATGTGCTGCATTGAGAGGCCCTTATCTAACACTTCTGCCAAACTTTGAAGGCTGGGACATTATTTTCACAGACCTGGGTGCAGCACGAGTCTGAAGTGTGGAGGTTCTCATCCTTTTATGCCAACACAAGCTCAGGTGCAGCTCCGGCCCAGCAGGCGCAGTAGGAAGTGGTGAAGTCCAGGCTTCAGCCGGACTGGATTTGACTGCTACATGGACGTCATTTAAAGCGTTGTCAGTAGAGCAATGCGGGTGATGTTGCTGTTTGGGAGTAGATCTAAAAGCCTTGCTGTGTGAACCCCGTCTTCCTTACACGCATCACCTGCCGCATTTAGTTTGGATGTGCATGTTGCTCCGATCAGCTCATGCAGTCCGGACGGAGAGCGTTGTCCTCGGGTGGTGCTGATAAAACCAGTTGACTCAGGAGCTCCTGGTCTCCACGTGTACCTCCCAGTAGTTAGTTCTGACCAGGCGACCCCGCAGTGGGAGGACCAGCGTAGGATCGCACGGCGGCTGCAGAGGAAAGTGTGTGTGTGTGTGTGTGTGTGTGTGTGTGTGTGTGTGTGTGTGTGTGTGTGTGTGTGTGTGTGTGTGTGTGTGATTATGATGAAGGTTTCTTTTAATGACAGTTGCTGGAGGATCTCCAGACATCAAATCTGCAGCTTCCCTGCCAGCATCTCGCCAAGTGCCCAGTTCGGCGTTCCTTCCGCTGGGACCCAGCATTCCTGTCAGTCACGTACTATCAGTGAGGCTGCAGGCGCTGCTCAGTCCTGCCCGACCGTCTGCCCGTCCCACTCCCCTTTTACTCACCCCACCCTACGTGCCGGTCTCTGTGCGTCTCCCTCTGCTACCTCAGTCCTCAGCGAGCACTTCAATTTTACACGGTCCATTCAGTCCTCTCTCCTGGTTTCCTGTTCTCAACTTGACTTATCTGAGTGTCTCTTCAGATGAGTTCACGTTGTACTTCAGTACTTCCTGCTCGGTCTGATTTCCATCAAATTTAATTTCCTCTCTCTCTCTCTGTGTCTCTCTCTCCCACAGATGTAAGGAAGGCTACCACGGACTGCGCTGTGACCAGTTTGTCCCTAAGACAGATGCCATCTTGTCAGATCCAAGTATGTAAAGGTTTTTTTTAACATCCTGCAGGACTTGTCTGCTTTTCTATAGCATGAAAGTATATGTGGTCCCACTCTTTTTACTGCAGCCCAGGATTGTGTATTCCTCTGGGGTAAAAAAAAAGAGTGATTGCAGGTTTGATGGTATCGACGATGACGTTGCCTCCTTTTGAAGAGGGGGGGCAGCTGTGTCTCCACCTCCGTGCAGCTTGTTCAGTCAGAGTTATATTTGGTCAAAGCTTTGAACTACCACCTCAGGAAGGGCGCCAGTGCTTTAGGAGACAGAGGAGTCATCAAAAGAGTTTAGAATAGCCGTCTTTTTCCACATGGGTGGTTTGGTTTGAGCTAAAATCATGTATATTGGACAAAAATCTATTAGACTGTCAGACAGTGCTGAAAATTTAAAACACCCTTGTGCAACTTTATAGATATAACTGAGATGAGCTCACTTTTACAAAAGCGCCACCTGCTGGTGAACCCTGATGACTAAAAAGTTGTAAACTAATGGCTCATGGTTCCCATTTAAATCTATTTTTTGCTATAAACCTGTTCCTGCTTTTTGATCTTGTGAGTGTTACTGTTTGTGTCCATGTATTCCTGCTGTGTGTTAATTTATTAATTGAGTCATAACTTATATCGTTGATACAGATGACATTTAGAACAACAAATCTCTTCAGATTGTTCATTTCTTTTTTATATATTGTGACCTTCCATGGATAATATGAATATTAACCTGTTTCTTGTCCTTGGGCTTTAATCTTCTTTTGCTTTTGTGTAGCTTGAAGGAAGGTAGCCTTTGCGTCCCAGGTGGTGTCATTAAAAATGAAGTGAAAGTCAGAAACAAGGGAGCGGAATGTTGAGTTGTAGGTGCTCCCAGAAGATGTGGCAGCTCACGTGGAAGATGGAGCTTGGATCACTTCCAGTTTGACGCCATTAGGCTTCTGTTAAAAGTGGCAACAGCTACGTGGATTTTATTGTCCCCGAGGACACCTATAAAGCAAATCTGCTTCATTTCCTACAGGATGATTCCACGCGCTTGGATCATGTGGAATAGATTAGCTTCCCTTTCAGCCAATTACAAAAAAAATGTTAGAAAATGAGAAACTATGCATTTATTTACTCCTTATGGACCACTGTTCCACAATGGAAAATTACACTTATTGTGTGTCTTTCACTCTTGAAGATTTGAGCGTGGACGGAAGCCTCGCCCATCTCTGGCCATAGAAAGTAATCCAAAATTTGCCCAGATTACCATGGGGTTTGGGGGATTATCCATTGGAAAGCCACATGATGTAATAATGCATCCACGAGCATGCACGCATATGCATGTGTGTGTTGGGGAGAGTCGTTGGGTTTTGTTTTTATGGTTTTTTTTCAAAATTACAGAAATCAATTGTGTACAAACTGCGTGTCGTTCTTGGAAGCCAGTTACTTTAAAGAATGTTGCTCCATGTACATGTCTATAAAGGAGCAGAAAGGAAAGCTGCCCAGGGGGAAAAAGAAAAATGGACTCCCTAAAGACACTGGCTCTGCTAGCATCAAGTCAGCTTTGGGTAGGAGGCAGCGTATGGTGGGGAGGCTCCTTAATTGGAGGCATGGGAGTGTGGAAGGGCAGTATTTTGCTTTATGCCTGGTAAAGAACTGGAATAGAATTCTCCTGTAACTGTAACAGCATTGAGATCATGCTGGGAATGCTGCCTGCTGCAACTTAAAGACTAACAGAGATGCTTGATTGCAAACAGGAGGAAAGCAGGTTCCTAATTTGAACTATTTATCTCTCGTGGATATTAGCCCTGTTGTGAGCTACGAAGCTGATTTCAGACACACACACACAGGTGCAGAGTCTCCCCAGGTCTCTGCTCACCCGGGTGAAGGAGGGGATTAAGGATTTGCTTCAGTCTTGTCATTGTTTCTTTCTCGCCAGACTTTAGCCTCTTCAGCCGGGCCAACATCATTTGACAGGATGCTGAGGTATTCTCTAAGCTAGCTCATGGGTCCCACAAGACACCGCGAGCGATTCCCGTCGGCACTTTTCCGTTGCCAGTGCAGAGGATTGGAATGTCTGCACGTATTATGATTGGAGCCTGTCTCCAGACAAGCCAGTTCCAGAGGATAGAATGTGTTCCAGTGCTGTAATGCCATCATCTGCGTGTCTCCTACAGCGAGGGCAGGTGCAGAATAAGCGGCCGTTGCCACGGCCACTCACGGGGAAGTGCTGGAATTTGCTGCCCAGATCAAGCAGAGTCAGAGAAGCACGTCTCATCGCATCGGCGCGTGTGTGCATGGCGGTGAACCGTGGCACCCCCCTGCATGCTCACGGTGCAGATAGAGCCCTGGTCTGAACAGCTTCAGGTGGTACTTGCCTGAGTCTAAGGCTGTAGCTAACAATCACGTTCTGGGGACTTCGAATGAACGTTTGACGATTCATTTTAATGCACATTTTAAAAGAAAATCACTCTTCAGGACCGGAGATGTTGCTTGTTTAGTTTATCCAAACACTCTTGTGATGACTGGCCATCACATTATCTTTGAGAACCTTGGCAAACTCCCCCATTCTATTTAAAACCCACGCCACCTCTGTCAGAAAAGCAATTACCAGTGAGGGTTTCATTATAATTCAAATGAGATTACATTATAGTGACATGGACAAGGGGCACTGCCAGGATGGAAGCAACACGGATGGGGGTGCGCAGACTGCATGCACGGGGTGTATCATGCAAGTATTGAGAGGCCTCTAGACATGGAGAACAATTACTGTCCTGCACATGGGGGTCAAGCATAAAAAGGGCACATTAGTGAAATGACTGAACTGTGTATGAAAGCCCTTTCGTTGACTTGCTTCAATTGCTCTGGCTCCCTAACACTGATGTGCTCTCCCCTCATCTGAAGCCACTGTGGGGATTCAAAGTGTGCAGAAAAGCACACCAAGCATGGCGGGCTGACTGGCCTCATTACCTGCTCCACAGGGGAGGGACAGCCATGTCGGTCCCAACTTTATGGTCCAGCTGCAGCATGTGTGACTCCTTAAGGTGAATTCTAAATAAGACGAAGGCCCTGCTACATTGTAACTGATGTGTCCTTTGCTCTCTCTCTCTGTCTCTTTCCCTCACTCCCTCTCCTTTTATCATGCTTTCTGCTCATGAACGGAGCAGCGGATGAACTTGGCATCGAGTTCATGGGTAAGAGGACGTCTCCTGGGCTCACTGTTTTCACAACGCTCTGTCTATCATGCCATTTGCATTTGTCACAAAACCACGCACAGTAGAAAACATCACATTCCATCACAACAAGGCCACCTAGCCGGGAAAGAAAAAAGCATGGCCAGTCACCATGGAAACACTGTGGTGGTGAGATGGGTGTATGCTGTCTGCATAAGGAATGACAACTGACTGTGTAGCAGAACTGTCTGAAATTCACACTTCATAAATTGTGTGTGTGTGTGTGTGTGTGTGTGTGGGGGGGGGGGGGGGGGGGGGGGGCAGCCGCTAAACTCAGCTAGCAATGCTAAAGAAGTCTTTTGAAAGCATGTACAAAATTGAAAAGTCCAATAGAATCGGAACAAATGAAAACACACACTCTTTGGAAGGCGACCAGCATTGCTTTAGCCTCCTGCATCACCTTCCAGGTGGTTAACAAAGTAGATTATCCTCCCTTAATAATTCTCTGTGGCCAGCGGCCATCTACTGTGCCACCTCACACACACACACACACACACACACACACACACACACACACACACACACACACACACACGCACAAACACAAACACACCACCAGGCAAATGATTTCCCCTTTCCCTCGGCCATCTCTTTCTCACTGGCACATAAATACCAACATGGCATACATCACGATTGTGCTCCAGCGAAGAGGGGGGCAGGCTTCTGAGACAGAATCCCAACTTGAGCATTCTACACCTCAGCGGTTTTCATCTGGGGTCTAAACGAGCTGCGATCACTGCTGGGGGTGGGTAGAGGCGGCACATCGGCCCGATCGACCTGACACGGATGCTGTTTGCAGGCTCTCCATTAAGGATTTTCTCATATCATACCTCCACAGCTGGACCTTCAAATGCAAACATTAATTACCCTCGCAGCAAAGTCGATGTTGACTCTTTTAGCATGTGCATACATTTTACAGTCTGATTACCACATTACCTATCAGATATTTTGCGACATTTCAGGGCCCAGTGCAGTCCTGAGGGTAGTCGAATCAAAACTTTAGGCTCCACAAATCATTGACTATCATTATGAGCCATGAGCAAGACTTTTCTTGCTATTGAGGTACATAAAACCTATGTGGTTAGCAGTCTATGATGTTAGCATTAGCTTTGTTTACCAATATGTGTTGACTACTGCGCCCATTATGTGACCTACATGAGTTTAGATCTGAAAAGGTACTGAAATGAAGGATCGAGAAAGTTGATTTGCAAATGTGGTTGACTCCTCTTTCTGCTTACATTGAGACTTCCCATAGGCATGTTTGAAGTGGGACAATCTGCTCATCACAATGGATTTCATCTGTTGTTTGAGTCCCGGGGACGCGACGGCTCGATGGGATCATTTTGTCCCCAAATCGATAGGAATCGGCATAGATAAGGCTGCCTGTGTTGTTTTAACTTTGCTTCTGCGTCTAACTGTAAGAACGTCTCATAGGCACTGGGCATGAAAGGCCTGTAACGGCTTCCTAGACATTGTCGGCTTCTCCTTACAGCCGTTCAGCAGGGCTTTGTCAGTGCTTGTTTCAATGTCCAGATGCGATGGAAAAACCTGTTTGATCTAAAAGGAGAAGAGGATTCTCTCAGGTTATACAAGAAACAGTACCCTGGTGGCTCCAATAACAGGCCAGCAAAGTGATTTTAGCAAGGAATATGCTGTATATCAACACTTACTATCGTGGAGGTCATTTCCCAGACAGTGAAGGCCCAGGGGATTTTGGAAATTACTGCTTGTTAATTTGGGAAAAACTGTGGGTTAGATGCATTAATTGTGTCAAACCTGTGTGTGATTATGTATAATAGAGACATCTGTCTCAGGGCCATTAGCACATATTTCCTTAATGTAACTGGGAAGGCGGTGTGAATGCCGGGTCGACACCAGAGAATCCCTGATGCACGCAAAAATTCCCAAGCAAAGAGTGCTGAGGAGGAGAGGCTACAGCGTTTTAGCTCCTTTGGCTTTTGTTGGATGGATGCTAACCACGGAACAGGCAGCGTGACATCATCACCCTCATTACGGTGCAGTTTGCCGTATTGTCTAACAGGGAGGTCCATGGAAGGGCTGAGCTTTCTGGGCTGTGTTCAGAAGCCCGTCAGCGGCTTCTTCTCCCAATGGGGTCCTTTTGTTTCATATTCCACAAAAACAACGCTTAATTATTATGGATATGGCTGATTGCGTTTCCGCTCAGGGAGATATAAGTGTTTGGTTTCTCGTTCACACCATCAGTGAGCCGTAACTGTTCCAGAGGGCAAGATCAGCACCTTTTGCAATGGAGGGATTAGTGCCCTTCCTACAACCAAAAGCTCTATCACTATTTTTTCCTTTCATTTGCATTAGTTGCTATGACTCTTTTAGTTCCTACCTGAGGGCCTTCTCCTTTAGTGAGTACCCCCCCCCCCCCCCTCCCCCCGGAGCCTTTGTCTCCTGTGTTTTTGCTGCTGAATCATTAATCCTAATGCTTAAATGAGGCTTTGACCAAGTAAACTTCTTCGTTGTACAGTTATGTTTTTCTCTTGTAACGCATGTTGGTGAGAAAGATTGCAGCTTCAAATTGACTCAATAACGAGATCATTCAAATCCATAAAGGAGAACGGCGGGGCCTCAAAAATTACAGGTTTGACCTGAGAGCCAGATGCTGATTGGTCTGGTGCGTCAGACAGTAAAAGCTGCCATTTGTTCAGTCGGTCAAAAACAGACTGCTTCACCCTTTGTTGCAGTGAAAATACATTAAAAGTATAAGCTGGAAACATGGTACGGACTTTTTTTTTTTTTTACAGTTTTTACTGTATCATATTTCAACTGTATAACTGTATTAAAGGTGTGTGCCTTATTTATATACGCACCTGAGGCATTTATTGAATGTAGCCTACTTTTCCAAACAAGGTTTTTAAATTGATATACCTTGATATAATTTTTGCCTATAATCATTTAGCACTTTAAGATCAATAAATTAGGATAATACTTGACCAGAATTTCATCCATTGTCCGTTAAATGCCAGCTTTTTCTCGAGAAAACCCTGGCATCTGCCTCACTCCTCACCCACTCCTGCCAGTTCCTATGGACACTGGTCAGTATGAAAGTCTATAATAATTCATTTTTTATGGAGGGTAGCTAGAACTGTTTGAGAAACAGAATGTTAGTAGATTTGTAGCTACTTGGTCAGAAAGCGGCTGTATGGGGTAAAAGAATGCTTGATTGCACTCTGGTGAAGACTTCTAACCCCGTTGGGCAACATGCCCTGAAATCAAGAGTTAACCCTTGTGTAATGTTCCTATTGTTGTTACTCAGCAAGCGTTTGTGGGTCCGTTGGACCCGTTGCATTTTGTGGCTTTTAATGCCTCACAATCAAACACTTTTATGTTAAAATACTGAACAGATGTTTACCTTATCCCAATTACAAGCAGTATAAACAATATATATGGTTAATATTTGCCCTTTACCTTTGTTAGGTCACATTTATAACTTATTATTTAAAACATAATAAAGAAAATCAATTAAAATCAAGATGAGTGGAAACAAATTTATAAGTGAAGCAAGGTTTTTCAAAACTACTGACTTTTATTTCTTTGAACTTATTTTTATTACTTATTTTTGTTTCTTTTAATAAAAAGTGAAAATGGGTCCCACAGACCCGAACACCACACGAGGGTTAAATGCTGATATAACTGAGTGGACAAGTACACTTGATGGAAACCTCCCCGGATACTTCCCTTTCTGACAGCTTTACAAGTCACATCCACGGCTGGAAAAGGTCATGAACAAGCTCCTGTGCCATTGTACATGAGACAGAGTGCCGTCACAGAAGAACCCATCTTTGTTGGAACAGAAGAGTTATTCCGATGCCCATATTCCACTTTTAATACATATAGCGTATTCAACTCATTCTCACCACTTAACCACTCATCTCTAGCCGCCCACCGCCATCCCTCCACCAGGCTGCACAGTCAAGTGAAACCGGTCCCAGCTGTTGGTCACTTTAAGCCATTACTGCCGATCTGTTGGGGTTGACAAGGAGCTCTGCGAAACATTCATTTTCTGCTGATTCCCCCATGGCTATCACTCGACAAACCCATGAGTGCACGCAGGCTCGCGACAGTGGGTGGCCCTTGCTGGGCGGAGAGGCCATCGGCGCTCCCTGCTGGGGTTGTCTGAACGAAATGATTATCACACTTCAGTTAGCACTTGTCACTAAGATCTGCTTGAGTCTGCCATGTCCTTAGTCCATGCTCAAACACTGACATTTCCTGACAGCGCCATTCGTTACTATATGCTAATGGGATTGTGGGTGGATGCCTGACTGTGTGTCTCCGTCCACTGTGCTCATGGATTCGATCACGTGTTCCTTCAGAATGTATTTCCATCCTTCCTGCTCCATCACAGCTACAGCTCCTATCCTCTTGTGTCACGCTAAAATGTTCTGCGGCTTTGACATTGTTTTCTCCTCTACAGAGAGTGGTGACACCTACCAGAGGCAGGTGCTGTCCATCTTCAGTATTGCCTCAGGGATCTGTCTTCTCGGAGTGGCATGTATGGCTCTCTACCGCCGCAACAAGTGAGTGATGCCAGCCAGCACCACATTAGTAGATTAGGCCCTCAGAAAGAGCACTTTACTATCGTGGCACTGAGCCTGATAAAAGTCTGAGTATGCATCAGCAAGGGGATGATTTCAGATTTTAATGGAACATGATGCATCTGGAGCAGAAACTCATGTAAGATTTATTATGAAAGTGGTGTTAGTACGGAGGTGTGTAAACAAAACACTGTTAAAACTAAAGGTCAGAGAGAGTGAGAAAGAGTTTCTGGCTGACAGTACCCTTTTGTCTCTGTGCCATCTTTGGTACTTCCAGTGCAGCATTTTTTTATGGCTAATTTAAAACACTGACATGGGTCATGGACATTATTCAGACCATGGTTATGAGGCTGAAAAATAAAGAGAATGAAAACGAAGGTGGCCCAGCATGATTATTTTTTACTGAAAAGACAGGATGCTATGCTATAAGATATGACAGGCAAAAGCATCTTTACACAAATATTCTATTCTTTTTCTAAAAAGAAATCTATAATTAGGGCAGGAGTGGTTTGCATGTTTACCGCATATCTAAAACTGAAGAAGCCTTCTCGGCAGAAGGCAAAACATCTTCAAAAGAGAAAAAAAACAGTCCAGTTGACACATAAAACTACCTTGGACTCATATCTAAAAGCATGTGTGTGTGTGTGTGTGTGTGTGTGTGTGTGTGTGTGTGTGTGTGTGTGTGCGCGCGCGCGCGTGGCGTGTGCGCGTGTGTGGTGTGTGTGGTGTGTGTGTGGTGTGTGTGTGTGTGCGCGTGTGTGCGTGTGTGAATGGCATCCTGCCCAGGCTGTATCCTCATTTGAACTCCAGCACTCTTCATGAACCTCAAGAGGAATAATCAGTTAAGAAAATTGGAAAACTCGGACACACTGGACAGTAAATTAGACCAGTGGACTGCAGTCAGAAACCCCGATGCACCAAAATGAATAAATGAAACTTGATAAACAAGGCAGATTTATTATTGTCAGTCCAGTTGCGCTAAGTGCTGCATCTTCCTCGCTCAGTGTGACCTCAATGAGGGAATGTAGTGGAAAAGATCAAAAGCCAGAGTTCTTTTAAAATTGAGTTTCCCCACATGGTATTTGACAGTTTCAATTTGATTTATATAGATTGTCTTTCCTGTTTTATTGCAAATCTATTTACTTCTTTTTTATCACCGGTAAACAGTAAATCTCACCACTGAAGTACCTTATCTACCCCCATTCCTCCTGAAGCTTTGCTTTAAATTGAATACAAAAAGTTTCTGTATGACATTAGCTGCTACAGCTGGCAGATCTAATAGTAGCTCAGAAGACAACTTTACAGAGAATAAAACAAATAATAAATAAAATAGATTTTTGTGCAAGTAATGAGGGGCAATATAGAAGTAAAAATAAATGAATCAAATGCAAGTGGGACAGCCAGTCAGTGTGGGGGAGGAGGACAAAGATGGGCAGGGACAGACTGGTGTGGTGGTCAAGCAAGCAGCCGAGTAGTGAGGCTGGAGCGTTCAAGTGCTGAGGGACATCCTGGTACTGAGGAGCCAGACCATGTTTCCGCTTGAAAGTTAGGAGCGGGACGATGAAGTTGATGGGTTACACCGAATTAAAAGGAATTACTGTAGCTAATGATCAAGGTGAACTATGCACAGACAATAATGGCAGCAACAATAATGCAGGGATGGAGATGATTAATATCATGTAGGTGTAAATGCGCAGTCTGGGAGATGTACCAGAAATGGGACTGAAATGATGTGTTATCAAGGGTGACACCCAGACTCAGACCTGATGGGAAGGAGAAGCAGGAGAGCTGTCAGTGTCAGCAGAGAGGACGTCAGATTTCAATAAGATAGATTTAGCACCAGTGAGGAGATTCTACAGTAAGGTTTGAGAAACCTGAAGGGAAGACAGCATTGATTTAATCCAATCAGTCTGTAAAAGTAGGACAGAAAAGGTTGCTTTGGCAGAGATAGAGTGAGGTCTCATCAGCATAACAGTGAATCTGAGCAATAAACCTGGAGAATGTATGGCCAAGAGGGAGTAGATAGACACTCTATAGAAAGGGTCCCAGGATGGAGCCTTGGGGAACACCAGTAGGGAAATGACAGATGGATGAGATTTAAAGCTTTCAGTTGAATAGTGAAACAACCCAAGAACATACCAGACTCATAAAGTTGACAGGTTTGTGAGCGTCAATTTTACTTGCCAGATAAATGTCCCAATTTTTCGCATCATTACTGTATTTTTTGTTTTTATATACATACCCAAACCTCATGTGGTGTATTTCTTTTAGTTCCAAAAACCCATTTCCTAAAGCTAATTACTGGCTTTTTCATGAACTATTGCCTCAATTAAACCTTCTCTTATGAAAAACATCTTTTCTCCTAATGTTAATTTTGTCACCAGTTTATTCACGTCACCCAAATTCTCAGAGTTAAACTGCGAGTCGACTGGTGCTCGTCTTGTCACTTTGACCTTTTCAGCTCTTGGTGTATTTCCAAAGATTTAAAGCAATGAAAAAGGGATAACCCCCCCCCCCCCCCCCCCCCCCCCCCCACATACACGGTCTGTCTGTCCCCTCTCATCTGCTAACGAAAATCACTTTTACTGGTCAATAGTTCAAAAGTTTATTTTCTAACTTGCATCCAAAAAAAACCCAATAAATAATAAATCCGATTACAAGTTTTCCCCTTTTTTTCCTGCACTTCCACAGGAGACAACGGGAGAAACTCCAGGCTCATTTCGCGGATGGACGTGGCTTGCGTGACTGCAGTGTCAGCACCTCTGGTCTTATGCCCAAATCTGCTCCCAGGCTTCAATACAACCTTCATTTTCCAAAAGTAAGCCATATCCTTACTGTGGATTTATTCCCAGTGGTTGAATCTCACTGGCACAGGTTTCCCATTTATATGTGTAATACTTCCCTAAAACATGGTGCATGACAGGATGATGTATGATGTGTATTTTAATAGTCTGTCTGCTGGCTGCAGAGTTTTGTTTGTACTCACTTCTGACACGAGGCGCGAGAGTATATGAATTATTATGTATATGTATTTTGTTTTTTCTACATTTCACAATGATTGATTCCTGTGATGAAGTACAGATTGGAAATTCGAATCTGTGGCATGTCACAGACCCTAAACGCACCATGCAAGTGCAGCTAAAACACAGTCGTTGCCTCACTTGAATGCCTGAAATCTATCGTTTCCATATAAATATTTGATTTGGGCTTTCCTGCACTTCTTTATGCTTCAGTGCCGTCAGGACTCAGCAGAGTCGTGCTGTTAGTAAAATATAGGTAGTAACATTCTTTTGCAGACACTTATTTTTCTTTTTTTCACCTTAAGTGCAGGCAATAGCCAAGGCTGGAGCATTCATACACTCTCATACTCACTCAGAGTAATGTCTCAGAAACAATTCTCAAAGACAGCCTAATGGATTCGATTATGATGGTCAGAGGTCAAGGTAACAGTGGTGTAGTGCCAACACATTTCTGCTCAAAAAGTCTCATAGGATCATCATTCCCTCGGTGCAGCGCTTTGTTCAAGCATATAAAATAGTGGTTGCGTTGTACTGCTGCTTTCTGAAACTCCTCTGAGGACCAGCCATGCTGTGCCATTCCTTCAGGTCCAGCCGAAAGTGTTGCGACGGTGTTGTCGAGTGTTTCATAGCTCAGCCACTTGTTCACCTCTGATGCAAATGTTGTAGCTGGGCTTCAGTAAAAGGAAAATCAAATAAGTCAAAGGAAACTCATTAGTTTGTGAGTCCAACATGTTCACACGGGCTCAGTTTAATGCCTCTCACAGGGAAGCAGGGCTTTTCTCCCACAGCACAATAGTGTGCCATTATATTAGGAGAGAATATGAGTGCACACCATGGTATGAAAGCTTGTGTTGTCAGCTGGATGCAGAGAGAAGGATAGGAAGGAAAAGATAAAAATAAAAGCTGTAATAATACAGCAACACGGGCCATGCTGGAACATTGTGAGGGCAGATTTAGGTGGAATGCCAACAATCGCTCCATCGGAGCATCCAGGAGGGGGCATGAGCTAAAAGGATGAGGAAAGATTACCACGTGAAACCCATTTTTCTATACATCTGAAACAGGCAAACCCTGACCACCGCTTCTCTACACCCACTCCCTCTGTTGGCAAGGCAGAGGCCGTACACCGTGGGTGGTGCACCCCGGCAGATTCCTCTGAGTTTTCTTTCAATCATTTCTTTCAAGTCAGCCTGACACTATGAGAAATGCAATAAAACAAAGCACAGGACAGTTTGTTCTCGAAGAACATCAAAATATCAGCGCTGCTCAGTCCCTCCCCACTCCAGTCCAGTGTCTCTGGACTTAAAGATCATCCAAAAATATAGAACGTTTTGGTTTGGTTAATGCAATTGACATATATTGACATCCCCACAGAGGTGCACTACCACAAATAATTGTCACCTGCTGGCACACACACACACACACACACACACACACACACACACACACACACACACACACACACACAGGCCTGTGAACTATTTATATTTCTATTGGGTCCAGAGAGCCTGAGGCTTAAATGTGGTCTCTTTTTGGTGCCAGTCGTCACTGGTCTTCACCCATTTAAAAAACAGTTGCCTCAAAGAACCCAACAAACAGCGTAGATGTTTGAGCACCGATGAAAGACGTTCCACCATCTATGTTGACATTATTGGGTGTCGTCCCACCTGGAGGACTTCACAAAACTCTTGGTATCAAAACATTGGCATCTGCTCTTTAATTTCCCTCCCTGCACTTGCCCCGCCACACGACACGTTTTTATTCCATCTGTTATCGCATATCCGTGCATATTTGCACATCTGGATGCATCCCGGCGCATATGTTCCCTCCATCTGGGCATTAACGGCCATGTGTACGGCTCACGCCCCTGCATTTAACAGCACAGACAATAGTAAAAGTTATTTTGAGGCTGCGCCTCTTTGCAAGGCACTTTAAATGCAAAAGCAACCCAAAAGAGACAGATTGTATAAGTAAACAACTTCTACCTCATCTCAGATTCAGTTTAGGACCTCTGCAAATAAGACTTTGTTTCCAAGAGACGGAAACACCCGAGAGACCCAGTTTACAGAAAGACGAGCCCTCACATGAAGGATTAAGGGCAGCCTGTCAAAGAAGCCGGGGTTTCCGTCAGCGGGAAGCTGGTGTGATGGAGAGAACTAGTCTGGCCCACCTTTTAAAAAAGAGAACTCATTATATGAGGCGAACATGGGGCTGCGCATGAGTCTACTTCATGGAGACAGGGAAAAGAAAATGGCACCTCGTGGACCCTGAACCAGAAAACGTGATATGTAGTAGAAGAAACCGAAATAATGGGAAATTGGGCTTTCAATGGGTTGTTAAAATGATTGTATAAAATGAACCTTTTGCTTATCGTGTTTTTTCCTCAGCTGATAAAGGTGTGCAAAGGTTAGGGAGAGCAAGAGTGCACAATATATGATGGATCTTTTACTGGTGGATCGGTTCCTTCCTCACCATACAGGCTTTTGCCTCTACGATTTGCACGCAAACAAATTATTGATAGTGAATTCTGACCTCTGAATTTAACACATTCCTTCTCAGGAGAACTAGGTAGCACCTTACTGGGGCTGGAGAGCAATGGGGCTTTATGATTTTTTTGGTTCGGGGCACCCCAGCCAACGACCCGTCCTGGGATTTGAACTCGCAACCCTCTGGTTACAAGAACAATTCATTTTCTCTGGGTCAGGAGATGCCCGTGTAAAAGAAAGCCCTGGCGTACCTCAAGGCCCCTTTCTTCCACCAGGCAGGTCCACCATTGTCTGGCAAAAGCTATTTTAATTTAGACTCAAGCAACAAGCCAGCATGTTCTGGAGGCCTGCTGGCTGTGTGAGGGGGGAACAATATGGTCTCCTTTCCCTTGCATGTGCAGCAGCTCCCTCTGCAAACCGGCGAATCAGCTTCATATCGCATGAAACCAAACCATGACCAATCAGACCCAGAGAAAGAGGCAAATCGGGAAGCACTTTAACTGGAAAAACAGAATTATCTCATAGCTTGCTGGGCTTCATGGGGGGTGCACTCAGGGCATTTGTGACCACAGCGCCAGAGATCCATTTATTTTTACTCCAGTAGTACGATAATGGCGTTAATGTTGATAAAAATAATGGGATTTTTTTTTTGAAAGCAACAGTTAAAGACATTGTGCGTAGGATTAATTATTGGGTGCGGCAGGAGTGCAGAGAGGCCAGCCCCACACTAACCTGCACTTCCTCATGAAAAGTGGAACCGGAGACCCGAGAATTCACCATCCAGCAGCATAAAGCCAAATATACCCATATTTTTCAGAGCTGCCCTCTCGGGTCGTCGGCAGATGACGGCAGCAGGCCACCAGGCGCATCAGCAGCAGCGTCACCGATTCCCAGCAGAGCGCCGTCTAAAGGAAAACGCTTCAGGTGAAGATGGGATTTATTCTAACTTCCTCTCATTTCTTTCACTTTGATACAGGAGGCAGCCACTTGAGAATGTAATTATCCTGCAACACGGGGAAACGCAGGGACTTCAAAAGCTCTGGATGTGTGTCTTTAGAATTGAATTGATAGAATTAATAGGGGAATGAGGGCTGCAATGAAGTGACAAGAGATCACTCAAGATACGGGGAAGTAGTGTCATGGCTAGTGTTTGTTGGCGAAAACATAAAAATTGGGGGATCGTTCACTTAGGAAAGGACATACTGGGAGAAGAAGGCATTGCATGGTGTCATGGAAACTTGTAGTTGAGAGTTAACAGCTCCCTCTTTTGTATCTCATAATTTATCTTCACTCACACAACCTGAAAGATAGTAAATACAAGCAAATATCTCATTTTCACTTAAATTGCAATGACTTAGCAACACAATGCAGGACTTATTAAGGATGTTTTAGATGTCAGCTTCGCTATGTTGATGACTTCAGCGAGAGCGCCCGGTGAGACGGCCATCACCTTTCTTAATGGAGCAGTGTGGAGTCACAATGGCCATGTTGGCGTACGTGGCTGCGCTGACGGTCCAGGCTTGTGACTTCCCAGTGGCACAGAGGTGGTCTGTGAAGGGCAGCTGACAGCTTGTTGTGGGTGCAGGCGGGGGCCACAGAGTGGGGCGGTGTATGGACTATGATGGATGATGCTGGAAGGCTTTCAGGTAGTGACCTGTGCAACCGGACTGCGCTACTAGCTATCAGGAGAAATGCTCCATGAAGGCTTGTCAATACGGCCAATCAATACTGTTGCTAAAGGTAACCTGTGGACCAGTCATGAGTATATGTAGAGAGTCACCTGCTTGGATTTAGCTGTCAAAGCAAACGTTAACTAAAAAAACACGTTAAGAGCATTTTGAAAATTGAATCTCTCTGAACACTAGCTTTAGCATGCTAACTTGCAATAAGGACATAGGCTGAGATGTCAAGGCGAAGTCCTCAGTTTGCATATGTGGTTTTGTTGATATTTGTAACATTCTGTCAAACATCTCTGGAGAAAAAAAAAAGATTAACCTAATCATATTTCTATTCTCAGATGGGAATAACACCTGTGTGCAATCATCATACTGCCGATAATCAACGATTTAGCTGCAGGTCGAGCAACCCTCAGAATCACTAAGTGATGAATTTGCAAAAATTCTTGCATCATAAGCTAATAAACATGCTTCACTCAGTGAAACCATGGGAGAGTTGCTTTGATGGCGGTCTCTCCTGGTCATGTGACCAACGCTGTCACGTGCCCCTTTGAGGCAGCTATTTTTCATAAAATATTGTCAGAAAGATTAAAGGCATGTTGAAATAGTTGCTAAGCTTCCCTCTCAGCCAGGCTGGAAGTCTCAGTGGAGGAGTGACCTTGATTTTACTTCGACTTCAGCATCAGCGATCACTGCAGAGTTCTGCCTTTTTGTATTCTTTCATTGTGGAACCATCTGAATAGATGACTCAATACAAACTGGCTTTCTTTTCCTATCGGACTCAATCAGATGACCACTGAGTTCAGAGGAAATGGCATCAGGTGAAGAGAATACACCCAATCGGCAGACAATTATTTGGATCTGTATTTCGAGGTCACCTGTGGGCCAGGTTATACAGCTAAATTAAGCTAAGCTAACGGTAACTTTTTCAGTTTGGGAGGTGGAGTTGCCTTCTCTGCAGTACAGCACCAGATGGTGACTGAAATGCTCTGACCTCATTCACGGGAATACCTAAGAGATGAATAGGTTATAGTACAGATGTGAGTGATAATTGATCCTCAAGAATTGTGTTATTGTCTTGTTAGGGTGAAGATTTAAAAAAGTAGATTAGTAGTAGTATTAGTATTAGTATTAGTATAGCTTTTTCTGAAAATGTATAGAGAAAATCCTTTTCTTCCTCCAAAAAAGTAGCTGCAGTTAATTTTCTGCAGTTTAAGTGCATTTTTTAGGCATCTTATATCAATAAATCCCTGTCACAGTGAATAATGTCAAGCCTTTGGCATTTCAGGAGTGGCTCCCTTTCACTCAGTCCCGCCAAACATCGAAGGGAGAACGGTGTCTTCAGGACACCGCCCTTCCCCAGAGAGAAACCCAGAATAACTGCTCACATCATGGAAGGACCCAGAATGGCCGGCCACGTCTACAGACACCTGCAGGAAGATGAATTTACAGACTCAGAGGCCATAAAAAGGTGATTATTCTGCTTTCTGTCATTTTTCGTCCGACCGTGTCGTAACCTAAGGGTTAATGAGACAGAAAGACCGGCAGATTGTCTGAGCTTAAGTCGTCGTGGCAGAAGAATAATATCGGGACAAATTCTTGTACTGTAATGCTCCGAGTTCAGGTCTGCCTTATAGAACCTGATCCAGGAAGATCTCCATCCAGAGCTGCCAAGATTCGTTCAAAGAGCACAGATGATGTCAGCAGGAAGAAGGTGTTGGTCTCCATCATATGAGTGGATGCTGGTTTCCAATGTCACATAAGGACAGCGAGTCGCCCCATTTTCCTGGCTATCAAGAGTGCATCCCAGCTGCTGGCTCTGTTTCCAGAGGCTTTCGGTGTGATCGGGACCTCTCAGCAACCTAGCATCAGTGGGACATCTGTGGCCTCAAAATAATAGAAATGTATTCAAAATGGCAGTGATGATCCTGGCTGGCATGGATCCGTGAAAGGCGATCCGATGGTAAACTTCCTACATCCGGAAACAGAGTCATACCAATGCTGCTGTTTTTAAATTATACTTTCATTTAATAAGGTGATCATAAACGTGGAATTAACTCACACCTTTGGGAACGCTGGGTCAAACCTTAGCTAGCCACGCTCAGGTTGGGCTGATTACAAGTGAAAAGAAAATCACTTAAATAGCTGCAGTTGAAAAGCAAACCATTAATATGAGAAACACAAGTCAAGAACGTCATTAGCACGTATCAATGTGGAGAGGCTCAGGCTTTAGGATGCCAGTCAATTTAGATGAGAGCCATTATCCGCACAAACGACTCATCCAAGAGGTCGGAGAGAAGCCCAGAATAACCTAGAAACAGCGATGTGTTATCAGTTAAGGTTATTTATCAGTCAATGATTCAACAATGAGAAAGGCACTGAGGAGACATGGCGTCTGAATGAGAGCTCAAAGATGAAACGATGCAGAACACGCAGCGCCTCGCCTCAGGTTCGCCTGAAAATATTTTATGGTTGAGACAGAAAAAGTGCATGTTGGGTTACATCTTAAGTAAAACGTACCTGGCGTGCATAAAAACACCATCATGCCAACAAACATGGCGGTCTGGGGCTGCTTATGCTGCCTCGGGTCCCGGACGACAGCAGAATCCCTAAGGAGAGGTGATCTTGGTCCAAAATGAGCTCCCTCTTTGATATTAAAATTCCTTTGATGGCCTAAGGTGGCGTTTTTCTGCTTAACAAAACCTGCAGTGCTTGCTGACGTGTGAGGAGGAGGGCAGCGCCGCCGCGTGCGTCCCGCAGCCTTGAAAGTGCCCCGCTATGCTCCTATTAGCACGGCAGCATTGTTGAGTTGCAGAGTGACTTGTGAGAGATACTGCAGGCTGCTCACACTTCATGTGACCTATTTCCATAACTTATATCTTTAAACAAAGCTCCTGCACAGAGAGGTCCTCCAGGAGTGTCACCATCTCCCTGTTGTTGCTTAGATGTACCCACTGATAAAAAACTAATAAGTGTTTTTCTTTCCAAACAACCTATGTCCCCATACATTAGCAACAACATTGAGTATCAACATATTGCCAATCACTTCCATTTCAGCACTTCTTCTACCTGCAAATAACAGCAAGCCAGCAAGCTTTCAGTCTCCTCTTCTCCTCCAGCTCCCACCTTTGCCTTGTTGCCATGGATACACCTTCTCTCCAGAGTTAAGAAAACAGGGAGGTGGACAGGAGTGAGAGAAAGCAAGGGGAGCTGTGAATGGGGGGGTGAAGGCTGCACAGAGACGAGGAGGACGCAGAGAAGGAAAGATAGAGGCGCGGAAGTCAGGCAGCCTAAAAGAAGAGACGAGAGGCTGCAAACAAACATGGGATGGATCCTCCGTGGATTCCCCTCTATGACAACAAATCCCTGCAGAGTATTGTTGGTTCCATTATCTGTGTCAAAACAGATACTTAGCCATCGCAGATATGGACGGAACTGGAGGCAAATTGGCTGTGGGAGATATTTTTAGACCTGGTTTGATCTTCCGGATTTACCTCCAGCTCTCTCTTGGCCCTCTCATTCTGAGGGAGGAGAGGGAGACTAACTTCATTATTTTAACTTGGTAATGCCACAAACGGCCTCCAAAGGCTGACAGTAACACTGCCTGTGTTAGACTGTCTGTCTATCTGGCTGTCTGTCTGTCTATCTGGCTGTCTGTCTATCTGTCTGGCTGGCTGGCTGTCTGTCTATCTGTCTGGCTGGCTGGCTGTCTGTCTGTCTGTCTGTCTATCTGGCTGGCTGTCTGTCTATCTGGCTGTCTGTCTATCTGGCTGTCTGTCTGTCTATCTGGCTGGCTGGCTGGCTGTCTGTCTGTCTGTCTATCTGGCTGGCTGTCTGGCTGTCTATCTGGCTGGCTGGCTGTCTGTCTATCTGGCTGGCTGTCTGTCTGTCTATCTGGCTGGCTGTCTGTCTGTCTGTCTATCTGGCTGTCTGTCTGTCTGTCTGTCTGTCTATCTGGCTGGCTGGCTGTCTGTCTATCTGGCTGGTTGTCTGTCTGTCTGTCTATCTGGCTGGCTGGCTGTCTGTCTATCTGGCTGTCTGTCTGTCTGTCTATCTGGCTGGCTGTCTCCCAGAGCAGCATGTGAATGGAGTCCTTAATGACTCCTAACTCCTGTGTACAGTCATGCACCGTCTTAGCTGTTTGACCTCAGCCTCCCAGTTCTGCTGTAGTCTCGTTCCACTGGGGGCTGGACCGATACAGTAACCGATATCAGGTTAATACTGACTCATGTAGCTCCTATAATCCTCTCTCATAGCGTTCTTCTGTTTACTGTAACCTCTGTCAGGGTCTTATTTGTCTTCTAGACCTTTTGATAATGCAGTCAGTCCAAACACAGCTGGCTTTTCCTTTATTCACACACGCTTCTCTTGACTTGCTATCTCGGTTCCCTGCATTTTTCTAGAAACTCTCCTACACGTCCAATATATATATATGAGATTAGAAGCAAAACGCCTCATTTTAAAAATGCTGCACATGTTGAAGGCCACATCTTCACTCACGCATTCACACTTTGAAACCTTTGCTAAGTAAAGAGACGAGGTGCCAAGGATCCCGCATACTTACACAAGATTATGAATAGAAAAGTACTGGCAGAGGTTTTGATGAGAGATTATCTCGGCGCTGTGTGCAACAAGCATCTCCAAACTCTCGCTTATTTGAAAGGTGACATTGAGTCTGTTCTGTCATTTCTTTCTTCTTCTCTCTGCCCGAAGGTGTGATTCTGCTAATGGAAAAGTTGGTGCACTCCTCAGCAGGACCTCACTCTGCCATTTTCCAGGAAGAAAGGGTTGGACAGAGGTCCCCTGCACCCGTCTGGATAAAGAGACAACCTTCCCTCCGCCCTCCCTGCGTGCTCGATCCGTCCCTATCATTCCTTCATTCCAAGCGTGTGACCCCGAGGGGGGCAATGCAGACGGCGGTGACCGGAACAAAGAAGGGCCTCTCAACTGGCACCTCACGCTGGCTGGAAAGACAGCGGAGCCACTTAGATGTTCTCCGGCCGGTGGCACTGAGGGGCTCGTGCCTGCTTCTCCACCAAACAGGGCTCTCCCTCCCGCTGAAGCCACGACCAACACGGAGTTGGGAAAAGGTCTCAACCCAGGACCTCGCTCGATTGAAATGGAGGTGAAGCTCCCCCAGAACTGGGAAGAGAAAAGCTTTTCCGACTTGGAGTCTCAGAATGAGACCTGCGGAAACACTCTGGAGGACGAGACTGTGCCGAAATCAGACGAGAAAAGGTTTCAGTTGTCATCTCAAATTCTGCCACCAGGCAGCCTGCAGGCGGCGGGCCACAAGGAGGCCCAAGGACAGCGCCAGGGTCAGACACGCCTCATGAACGCAGGCACGGATACCACCAAAGGGCCCCGCTGCAGAGGAACTGGAATCGCTTCTGCCGGGCCTTTTGCAAGCTGATCTGATGACACCGTAACGTTTGTTCCAGTGTTCCCAGTAACTGCAAACCTTCTACTGGTACAACTGAACGGGGAGCTGGTTGGATTACATGTAAGTGCCGCAATAACAGATGGTGGACAATTAAGGGAAGGAGTGCCGATAGGCTGAACTGTTGGGGAAGGGGGGGGGCACAAGACATTTTAAAGAAAAAGAGACAAACACATTGTGAATAAGTGTGTCTCCAAACTAAAGCGTGACTTGAGTGGGAGCTTGACTTAAACAGTGTATTGACAAAATGCCACTATTTAAAAAGAGCTTCTACTTAGAAACCAAACTAGTGTCTCATCTCTATGTTGTTTCTCTATTGTAAAGAAATGAAATTATATATGTCATATCATATATGTCGTATAGACGTATATATTTGACAACAATTGTGACAAAATAAAGACTAAGACAATGGTGTTAAATAAACTTGTTGTTTTGTTGTGGGGGGTGTTTTTATTAAAACAAATAAACGTGGTTGGGGCAAATCTGGCTGGAGGCAACAGCTAGCATACAGGATTTACCATCGTCTATAAAGAACAACAGATCATGCTTACAGAAGGGTCGAAAAGAGATCTAAAAAATACAGTTCTTTGTTCCTTTAAGTCTTTTTTATGGGATTAGAATGAAATATTATTGATCAGAGGGAAAATTGCAACCAAGGACATTTGCAGAGCAAAGATAATGTTGTAATAAGAACCAGTTGTTGCTCTTAGCCATGACTGTTTCAACACACATTTTATCATCAATGTTTTTTTTACGTGGTGTTTAAATTTTATGGTGCATAACGCGGAGATCCCATAGTAAAGGACAAACTTCATTAGGAATACAAGCGCTGATTTGAATATAAAGATACCGCCACACAAGTTTATTTCATTTTATGACAGCACCTGAGTTCCTGAAAGATGAAGGCGGCTCTCCTCTCTACGTGTGACTGAACAATCAGAAATCTTATTGCTTTGGCCTCGTTTTCCAAGAGGGATAAAACTGACTTGCTGCAACGGTGAGAATGTGCAGAGCGGAAAAAAACACATGATGATGATGATGATGATGATGATGAGTAGGCGGTTATATAAATAAAGATCCTGTTGTTCAAGAAGAAGAAAAATCTTCTGACAGTCCATCTGACTCCCACAGTTTCTCTCAGAAAAGTAAATTTGCGTGTTTATTAGAAGTGCATTGCATTTTGTGGGAGACGTAATAATAACTGAGGGACATTAAGGGAAATTTGTCATCAATGTGGATGTTTCGCCCAAGCTGCAGTGTCTTTGGGAATGAACCATACTGCCCCTTATCGGCAGGATGAATGTATGCAGTGATGAGATGTATATTAAGTGAACCTTCTAAATATGACACAGTTCTCATGATGCAAGGCAGAACTGACGAGTCTATTATAGATTTCTGTCTAAGAAGCCTCTCTGCTGCATGACACTAATGAGAGGCCTTGTGGTTTTGAAAGAACAGGGATCGCCCTTTGATCGTGGCTAGTGCTAAATGCTGCAAATGCTGTTTGAAGCCTCGCTCAAAAGAATTATCGAAGTTTGGCGTTTGCTGACAGGGTTTTCCGACTAAACAAAGGCAACAACACGAGGCTGGCTGGAGGGTACAGTGAATTTATGAACTCTACCAAGACACAAAGAGAGAACGATAACAAAGTTCAGTCTGTTACTATAAAACTCCTTTTAACTAAAACTCATATTTGGTAGGTTTATATCAGACAGACATAAAGTTCTCTATTTGCCTAATTCTGCTTATCATGCAAATATGAACATCGATGTTTACTATACAAAGACATTTTTCTTACACTTATTTACCCAAAAGGATTCCTTTGACCTGGAATGAGTCAGTCTTGCCAGTGCAACCTGCAGGTTTTTTGATTAGTTCTCTCTTGTCTTGATATTTTCTGTGGTTTGGAGAAGAGTTGCACACTCTCTGCTCTCCCTGTCACAGTGTGACACGAATATGAATGTGGCAGAGGTGCAGGGGGACAACAAAGGTCCCCAGCAGATGGAATGGGGATTACAAGGACAGCGGGCCAACATGTGCGATGCAGCATGACCGGCGTGGAGGCTGCTAACATTTCATCCCAGAACACCTCGACGTGGGATTATCAGGTGAAATTGAACAGATCTGGCAGCCATGTTAGTACAAGTATGTGTCTGATGTTCCTGAGTGTACCACCCTCTGTGGTGACCTGGGATGGTCAGGCCACACGGAATCTTTCGTTGAGCACTTACAAGAGTGTTGTAGTTAACTGTTGGGATTCCTTTATTAGCTATGCTACCAACATAACTTCAGACATGATCATTTGCTGGATTGTTGGTTTTGTCCTCTTTTCTTTTGGTCCAAACTGAAACTTTCTGAGAGACCATCTAACATGGGGGTGGTGGGATCCTCTCGCAACACGGCAGTTCCGGACAGTTTTTAAAAAAACGGCTCAGCGCGAGAGCAGAAGAGCAGGCACTGACACCTATCATTCAACTTTAAGCAGCCATTTAGGATATTTTCCCCTGACTTTTTCCAGAACTTGAATTTTTGGTGGTGTGGATTTCAGCCTCAGCTGAAAAATATTTGAGTGTCTGAGGCAGAAGTTACCCTGCTAAATGAACGCCCCACAGAGCACACTGAGCACCACTCTGTGCTTTGTATTCAGACCCACTGCTTTCCTGTCCAACTACCAAATGTGAGAACATATTCAATACCATCTTCTCTGCAAGAGAATGCTAGCATTAGCATCATTTTTCTACTGAATATAAGATGCAGTAACGCAATCCCAGATGACAGTTGAATAACCGGGATTATACATAAACAGGATCAGGTGCAAACTCTGGAAATGCCAATGTCAGTGAATCAGACAGGGTGTGCATAAAAGCATACTTACTGAACAAAAATGAGCAAAAACAAGCCTGATGGTTCAGCAGAGCCCAGAGTCTGAACTTTAGGAAACTGCTGATCAGCAGCACTGGCAGCCCTTCTTAATGTTCCACAGCTCTACAGCACATCTAACCCTGTAGGTTAGCTTTTATGGGCACTGTGTGTGCGTGCGTGCGTGCGTGCGTGCGTGCGTGCATGTGTGTGCGTGTGTGTTCCATTCATCAGCAACCCCAGGACCCTGATTACCCTGTTAGAAGTAAGTGACAATTAAAAGGAGAAGAAGTTGATGAAAAGTTCAAAGCAGTAACCCGTGGCAACAAAGTAAATGTAATGAATCTTACAGAAATGGATTCATTTACGGCTTTGCCAATTATCATTGAGTATCTCAACTGTAAATTAATTGATCATTTAGAGTAATGGCTAAAATAATGACACGGTCAGTCCTGGCCTTTATAAACCTGTTCAGCAGTGTGGTTTTTGTCTCAATGATCCACTTCCATCAGCCTGAAAAGGCTGAAATGATGGGTTCTGTTTGCGGAACTTGATATTTGAACGGAATGAAAAATCCGTCTGACTGTGTGCGTGATCAGTTTTTTAACAGTATGGTAAAACTCTTATGGCCTGGCTTTCTGGTTTTAATCATAGCCTCTGGCTAAAACCCGTCCTGATCGTCGTTATTAGCCACCCACTGCTGACCATTACTGCCGTTGATTTAGAGCAGAATCCCTCTCCACCTTGTGGGTTTCACCCATCTTCCTGTTCTTCTGACAGCAAGAAGAGAAATATAGATATTATAAATTATTGGATTAAAGCAAAGAAAGAAAACGCTGACAGAAATGCATTTCTGCACCAATTATATAACCCGACCATCAACTCACTAGCCCCCACATTTACGAGTCTATTGGTCACTTTCCAAAAGTTGCCATGTATAAAGGACTATAGTTTTTACAGGTTCTCTGTCTGACAGCATTTAGATATACGGTTCTCTAATAAGGTTTTCAAGCTATATGAAGGCTTTAACCCTTTAACTGTCAATTATACAGCTGCCAGAGGCAGATGGACAGGTATCTCCAACCCAGGGATGGACTGGGATTCATCTGACCGGCCCGATACATGGAGAAGAATTCATCGGCATGTAGAGCTGATGTTTTCAGGTCCTTTACCTACAAATAAGAAGAGGAGAAATACAGTTGGAAAAATAAATAAACTCATGAACTTTTACGTGGATTAAATATAACTACTGAAGACGTACTGGTACTATAAAAGGTTTGGAACATACAGTATATAACATTGAAAGCAAACCCCATTTTTGCACAGTATAAGTTTAATGAAAAAACAGAGGGGGATGGTAACAGCTTCAACCAGTTTGACTGAGCTAAGGCTACTCGTAAAAGACTGCAACTACTCTGATCATAATAATTGTTTTCAGCATAACCGCACCAGAAGCGCCAGAACATTACTCTGCCACAGCCCAGACCTCACGCTAGAGCGCTTTTGGCATTGCACATTCACATGAGTCGTCACAGCGACAACTAAAGACAATAAGTTTTTCCTGCTGCTAATCTGGCTACCCAGTCCATGCATGCAGCTAACAGATGGACAACCAAATCAGAACATGTGCACCATGGAAGTGAAATGGCCAGTGCTGTTAGGAGCACCGAGTGCATGTGTGTAAGGCACCAGCGTTAATACACTAATGCAGGAAATTTAAGAAGGGCCTGTGGTGCTGATTGAGGGATCCAGCCTGGGATCAGGTACATCCACCATCGTCTACATCCACTCATCGCTGGCTCATCTGGCGATGACTGGGAGCTCTATGAGGAGGGTGTTTATAACTTCTCCAGTGCCTTCAATATCTTCCAGCCCACCACCTCACCGCAGTATGCGAGAGCACCGAAATGCTTCTCTGCAGCACCAGGGCACCATGGGAAACCGTCCTGGCTCCGTTCCTGGGTCAGAGCCAACTCTTCCTACTCAGAGGACCTCAGTCTTCTGAGGTCCTGAGCTCTTCAGTCTTTTGTGACTGTGTGTGGACCTCAGGACACCGGCTAAACTAACAGCTATTCTGGGCAGATCCTGCCGCCCCCCCCCCCTCCACCGGTGGGCAGCTCCTTCAGTCAAGTACTGCTGCACCCACCCTGCAAGAAGGTCAGGTCGCCACTCATTCCTGTCTACTGCTGTCAGACTCATCTCAACTTCCTTTGGGGTCACCGGGAGGGTACACAAAGGGCAAAGGCAGGTCCACCCCTGCCCATGAGTCGCCAGTTCATCGCAGGGCCCTATATGAGCATTTATGGGTACCTTGCTCAAGGGTACCTTGGCAATGCTCTGACGGTGTTCTGGCACCTCCCCCTACTATCAGAACACCTTCCATGTTTTGTCTGCCCTGGGGCTGGAACCAACAATGGTCAGAGCTGCCGTTAGACTATTCAATCAAATTCAAAATCAGTTTAGATCAGTACAGCAACTTTCTCTCTTCTCTACACGTGAACATCTTAACCATTATGATAAGGTCTGTAAAACACATAGACAGTGAAGACAGGCAACATTTAAGTCCAAACAAGGACATCCTGTTCCCGACTTTACAGAGCAGACACCCCTTAAGCTGTTTATTGACACTTGAACCAAATGTTCAAACACAGCCAGGGAAAAGGCATTTGCTGAGATAGAAATAGGCGCAAATTAAATTTTAAAAAGGCGCCCAAGCTAATGTAATACCAGCAGAAACATTCCACAAAATGTTTGCAAATGTAATGTTAGGCTCACCAGAGAGTAACATGTCAGGATATGGGAAACAGTGAAACTCCTTTAAAATGAAAGGAGCTGAAAACAGTCATATTAGACTTTAGCATAGCTCATGTTTAAAATCTGCCCCAGCGTCTTGGACATCAGAGCATGTCTAGATTTAAACATAGTTAAACCGGTAGACATAATCCAGAAAGGCACACAGGTATCACCATAGATCTTGCTCATTTGTTTAAAGGCTTTGGATTATTTGAATGTGTTGACCTGAAACCTTCAGCTACACCAGTAGTTCGCTGGCCAGGCCGCATCCCATACACTGTCCATGGCAGGCTCAAAAGTTGAAATGGATAAAATGGAAAAATTATACATCCAAAAAGTGACAGAACTGATTGAGTGGGTCAATGCTTTAGTAGCAGTGGAAAAACCAGACATGAACTCAAAGAAATGGCTCGTGAGCTGCCTCTTCAGGATGGCACCCAGTTCTTTGGAAGCAACAGCTGTTAAAGAAAAATAATGAGTTGTGTGGGACTCAAATCATGACAAAGCGTTTCAAAAACTGAACAATCTTCAGAGGAAACTGGGCCTGTAGCCTCATACTTTGACAACACAAAGAATGTAACATTGCAAGTTGACACATCCAAACAGCTTAGAGTACAGCTCCAGGAAGAGAAACCAGTCAGTTGTGCATCTAAAGCACTGACTGAGCCTCAAGAAAACTACCGGTATGTCAGACAGAAATAGAACAGAAAAAAGTTTCACCAGTAGTGTATGATCATCAGGTGGTTGTCCAGGTGGACCACAAACCGTTGGAGTCAATTATGCAGAAGCCTCTGCCAGTGACCCCCCCAGGACTATAATGCTACAGCGACATTGGAATCACTCACAAGTAGAGCTGCCACATGTTTCATCTTTCCCAGTTTTTTCCTTTTTTCCCATCTACTGTCACTTAAAAATAAAAATCTCCTCCAGGACACAATTTATTCCATTTTTGTCTCTTTTTTTGTGGGGGGGCAGTCTTTTGGATACCTTGTGCTGAAGTCCAGAACGGCTTTTATATATCTCTGGTTTGATTTCTGTTTATAGCTTATCTTATACATCTAGTCACATGGTCTTCCTCGTACTTCATGTAAAAATATGTCTGAGCATCTTCCTTTCAAGTTTTAAGAGAGACAAGACAATTAAGGCGGAAGGAGATGGAACAAATACACACAAGCCTCCATCATGAAAAAACACTTATTACTCACAATCATGACTAGGTTAGTTTAGGTTAGGCCGAGCCTTAGGGTTGGATTGATCTAACAGCTGAAAAATTTCTATTGGGTTAGAATATTTTGGGGAAGTTGGGGGGTAAGGGGGGTGGGTTTAGGGTGTTGGGGTCTGGGGTTGTTTGGTTTTTCCTGCAGGGGACTTGGAGGAGCTGATTTGCTACAGCTGGCGCTGCAGGCGGTACTCTACATCAGGCCACCTATTTAAGGACGGAGCGCCTGTATACCAGCGTCGGAGAGTTTGGGTGTTTTTCCTGGTCTCCACGTCACCCTGCGGGACGCGGGACCTGACTCCCATGTTGGCTCCGCTCTGGAGCTCTCTGTGCACCTCGGAAGACTGGACGAGTGCTTCCCTGCGGTCCAGGAGGACTGCCAGTTAGATTGTTAAATAAAAACTAGTTTTTGGACTTTTCTCACTGCATTTTGCCTGCTTTCAGGTCCTGTAGAAACCTAAATCCTAACACAGGGTTTGGTTAGGCTTAGCGTGGCCTCAGGGACACCATTTTCCACCACACATATTTCTTGTGCAGCAGAACGCTGTAAAATAAGGAGAATAAAATGTGCTTGTAATCCAGGCGAAAATAATTTTTAAAAAAAAGCTTTTGTCCTGGATAAGCCATCAGTTCATGTGCATGCTGGTCACATGTTGTTATGTACAATAACTCCTGTTACTGAAATAGATATGTCTTTCTCATTGTGTAAATATTGAACTTCTACAACTACATCTTTTGTTCAGTTGCAGTCACTTGGAATTTTAACGAATTTTGTTAAGTACCCTATTTATTTATTTTTTGCAACCCCAAGGTGGCAACCGTACACACCATTCTGGAAAACAGAAGACATTTGCAGACACACTCAAAAGAAAGCTGATTGAGTGTAACAAGACCTCACAGAGTGAAGGAACAGACTTACACTGGTTAGAAACGCACCAGGAAGTGATAACAAAATGGCAAAGATCAGAGACACCACAGCCCACAATCAGAAATGCTCAAAGCAGGTCATCAGCTCAGTGTGGCCTGAGACACGAGAGATATCCACCATACTGGAACCACAGGGAAAAGATATCAGAGAAAAACATTATCCTGCTAAAAGGAGCAGAAATGATAGTGCTCCACTCGTTTACACAGGACACTAAGGGGTTGACTTAAAGATGTATTATTCTGGAATAGGATGGGAAAATTGATACAGGCATTGGTAGAATCTTGCAACATCTCTCTGGAGCGATTCAACACCGCCTAAAAGGAGTCGATGATATCGCATCCAATGCTAGAGCAACCTTGGCAGGTGACACACACATTTGTTCAAATGGAGCAACATGATTACATTGTCGCTGTCAACTACTGCGGTAGGTATTCTGTTGTGGAGAGAACCACCAGCCTGACTTTCAACACTGTCACACTAAAAGTCTCTTGTTTCAAAGATTCCGCTCGTGCCTGGAACTTTGAGCATGTTACATGCAGCCCACTCTACCCACAGAGCAATTGGTTCTCTAAAACAGCCAGAATCCTCATGGAAAAGGCACATGCACAGCATGACAGGCCCCTATCTGCATCTATTGGAATATAGGAACACAGGGATTAATTTGCTGAAATGGCCAGCACAGCTGTTGATGAGTAGGCATCTACATCTGCACTGTGCTGCAGCACAGTTCACAGCCAGAGGGAAGTTTGTCTGATGAGGCAAAAATTATGCCATCTAAGGACCGCAGAAGCACGACCTGCCTCGCCAGCAGGAGCCACGGTCTGTTTCCAACTGCCACATGGAAAAATGGATCCTGCAACAGTTGTAAATTCAGCAGGCACCCAGAGGTCATACAACATCCTCACAGAAGAAGGTCAGGTGTGGAGACACAACAGGTATTACATTCTAAAGACTGACACCGATGAAGAAACACCAGCTCGTGACCCTGATTTTCAGCGAGTCAATGACCGACAGCAGGACGCCGGGTCAACCAGGCCCCAAGTAACCCCTGCTCGTTTCCACCACTAAATTACGTCATATCATGAAGCCAAGAGCTATACTAGACCTAGAAGAAGAAGGATAAAGAAGAATGTACTCATGCTGCAATTAGGAAAATACCACAGTGAATATTGCAAATGTTGTATTTAGTATTGTATATTTAAAACTGAATTTTTTGCTGACATATTCTGTTTACACACTATTAATAGGAGTTACTGCCCTAAAGAAACTGGGTAACCAGGTTTGAATGTTCGAATATTTGAGTGGACGCCTGGACGCCTCCCTGGTGAGATGTTCAGGGCATGTCCCTCCGGTAGGAGGCCCCCGGGAAGACCCAGGACACGTTGGAGAGACTATGTCTCTCGACTGGTCTGGGAATGCCTGGGGATCCCTCCGGATGAGCTGCAAGAAGTAGCTGGGGAGAGGGAAGTCTGGGCTTCTCTTCTTAGGCTGCTGCCCCCGCGACCCGACACCAGATAAGCGGTAGAGGATGGATGGATGGATGGAATATTTGAGTGGATATTGTAATTACTTGCAGCTGTCTTTTCTAACTTAAAGGAAAGGGGATTTAGTTGTTTGAGCATAGTTATGTTTCCACTTCATGATAACCCAATCAATGTATATCAGGGTGTGCTTAGCTCATGTGAGCAGATAAAGTTGGCTACAAATGCTTGCTGAAGTGAGACCAACACATATTGTCTGTGTTTCTTAACAAGTGTCTGTGTATCTTAACAACTGTCTGTGTTTCTTCACAAGTGTCTGTGTTTCTTAACAAGCTGTGAATAATACAGCTCATGCTAATTACATCCATTGTTTGCTTAAAAATAAATGTAGGATATAAATAAAAGAAACTGCGGTGATAAGCTGTGGCTGGTAGTGTTGTAAAATCGTTAGCTCATATTCATTAAACCCCACTGTTACACAATGACATTGCCAACATAACAGCTACCCATCATTCTCATCAGTGAGCGTATTTAGCAAAATAGCAATGGCGTCAGAGAGGTGACACGGGATAAATAAAATGGAAGAAAAAGAAAAGGAGGAAGAAAAATGATCAGTGCCTAAGAGAAATGCATTTGTTGGTCACATGGACTGTGAGGATGGAGGTGAAATGCAGGTTTTTTAACAGATTTGTTTATTTATCTCTTTAGCCAGCTAGGTAGCGCTGGATAAATGTTAGTGGGCTGGCTAGGATTTGTTGGTCATAAACTTAGCTTTCGTGTTTTCTTCTTGAAAGTTGGCTCATATAAAATGTCAGATGTTAATGGAAAGTGTGTCCTGCCATGCAAATGTCTGACTTTATTCATTTATTATTAGTCTTTGTCGGAACAAGTTTAAAATACTTTGTAGCTTCAGACGCTGAGCCAGAAGGGTTTGCTGAAAGCTTTTGGTAAACCAGTACATTCCGATGACTGGCTGTTACTTCTCTTCACCAGGACTGGTTTAATAGGTAGAGGACAGGAAATTAGTGAACAGTTTTGTTGTAAGTTATTTTCAAAAAAACAAACAATAATGAATGACAGAGGGATTAACGGACTGGAAAAAATATAGTTGTACTTTGAAAGGTCACAAAAGCTGTCCCGAGCATACAATACACCTAATAACCGGGAGAAATTTGGAGCTGTGTTTAAAAACTGCAATGACAATAGATCAAGCTGAAAAGACACTATTGGGGGCTAAAAATAGGCTGTAAAGAAACGTCTCCATCATACATGGAGAGAAGTCTTTCATTCATAGGTTCAATGAACACGTTACTAGCAAAGGAATGCAAATTGGTTTAAAGAGGTGGAACTTCTTGCTGAAGTTGATCCTGTCGCAGCCATTGAGTGTATCCAGAGTAACCAGTTTTGTCATTCCCACTGTCTTGGAAATATCATCCAAAATTAACTTAATTCTTTAATCAGTGCATGGGAGAATGTTGGACACAGAGGGTTTTTTTTATTAATATGATATAATTCTATTATTTTGGACTCTATTCCTGATGTAAGCCAACATAGAGAATAGTTTTAAAACCCAAACTGAAGTGGGAGCCAGATTTGCTGCTCAATTTCCCAAAACTGGATGATCAGGAATTGAGGATGAATGAGGGATAGTTGGAAAGCAGCTGGTTGTGGAGATCAAAAACCTGCCAAGCTTGCCTTTGGATGACATTACTGCTCTTGAGCTCCTCACTTTCATCCATAAACAACCTTTTGAGGAGCTTTATCCCAATCTGTGGGTTGCCCTTTGAATTGCCTGCACTTGTGATTGAGGCCTCAGGAGAGAGGAGCTTCTCAAAGCTGAAGCTCATCAACACCTTCCTAAGTTCATCCATCGGCTAGGATGGCCTCATGGTCTTAAAACAATCAGCATCAACCATGAGATGGGCAAGTAGCCGTCAGTTTGTTATCACTTACTGATGACGTTGCAGGTAAAAAAGCCAGGAAGCAGATATTTGAAGGACAATACTCTGTGATGGTTGAAAAAACTCTTACTTAATTAACTATTGTTATGTGTTATGCTGATCAGTGTAAGACTGTGATGTTGAATAAGAATTATTTTTAGTATATTATAGTGTCACTTTAACTTGTCTGAGTGACATGTTTTTAACTGTAGCCTGTTTGCCCATGAAGAGCACCAGATTGTTGCATCTTCATAGACCATCTAATGGTTAGGAATCTCTTCTAAATGTCTTTTGACTAACTCGGGGGCCACCAAACACGATCTTTTTAGGGTCCCTACGAAGCTAGAAACAGCCCTGCCAACAATGTCTCCATATTAGCATGCTAAATTAGCCTAACCGGGAATAAAACAGCCCCAGTTACAGAAGTGTGTTGTAAAAAGACCACAACAAAAATGGTCACATGTAGGGTTTTGGAGGGTCTAGTTTTCCCAAATATCAGCACAGCAGTGTCCTCTCTAAAGACAAAAGAACACTGACATGATGTTCAGTGGAGATCACATTTTGAAGCATTGAAAAACTAGTCTGAAAAGGTTTCATGCAGGCTGTCTGGCTGGTCAATTACACTCATGGTGCTTCAAGTAGGTCAGGCAAAGGTCCAGAGAGGATCAGCTCATTTCTACTTGAAAAACAGTGTGATAGAACAGTCATGTGGCCTCTTCAGCCATGAGGATGTCACAAAGTGCTGCCCTGAAGACCACATTTTAAGGTGATGACATGAAACTGCATTTCAGCTACACTGGCTGTAGTAAATCTAGCTGTATTCAGCCCTGGTGGTAACATTGACAGCATTCGATTAAGCTCTAATCCTTTCTAGGTAGTGAACATGATGGTGTTCTGTCAGTAGATACCACAGCCTGTTATTTATCTGTCGGTGTTTGTTAATTAGGTACCAGAGAAAACACAGAGGCTCTGCACTGATAACTTCATTACAGTGAACAGACAAGCTAAAGCCAACTGACAGCTGGTGTCGCTTTACATGAGAAAGAAAATGGGATCTCTGTTTCTATTCAAACACTCTCTCGCTTTCTCGCATCTCTTGGAATAGATCGGAAGTTGGGAAAATGTGCATGCATGTAAAAGAATTATTGAATGGATGCTACATTGGACTGTGGTTGCAACAAACATTGGAACTAAATGTATCAGGAGCTGCTAGCCAGGCACTTCCTCAACACTGTCTCTATCACTGCAGGCTTCTCTGACAAATAATGAGCTTTAGATGATGAAAACACTCATAAATCCTGGTCTTGAATCAAAAAGTCCTCAAGTTTGAAGCTGTTCATGCCAAATTCCTGTCTCATATCTCCCAGCCCCCCCAAATAGGATCCCGTTTTTCATCTCCTCACTGACCAGTTCTGACCACCTTTCTTCCCTGAACTCAATTTCCAAGCCATTGATTTATGATGGGTATATTATCATTAAAAATCACTTCTGCATGGGTGGGAATCTCTGCTCCTCCCTACAGCGCAACAGATGAGAAGCGTATCAAAGTGCCAAAGGAGCTGAACAGACAATAAAATGACTCGCAGAACACTAAATCACGTTGGGTTCCTTGTCACATCACGCTGCCATGAGGCTTTTCATGTCCATGTTTAGCTGCAGAGCTGCCGTGATGCATCGCTGCATCTGTATTTTAGCCGTTTCAGCTGTGCTTAACTGAAGAATGGACTGAATTTAGACCATCCTGTGCTCCATAATCATGAGGGATCGGGTCCACGTGTAATTCCATGAGTCTGACCTTGTTGTATCCTCCGTGCATGTCTTGAATTTGGGATATCAGCAAGAAAAGTCAGGAAGTAGAAGCGCTGCAGCAGCTTCAGGAGGACAAGATCTTTAATAATCTCTCTGTGGAGTGGAGAGTCAGACCCTGATGAAATCCTATCAAATTTGTATGTAAATTACAAACCCACATTTAACATCATCCATCAGCACGTGACCACCAGCAGGGAGCTGACTCATGAAGACCTCTGGCATGAGCTATTGCAGCGGCTCCACAGCCAGCCCTCTCGCACGCTCCTTCTCACGCCAGTTCAATTCAACTTTAGTTACAACAGTCGCTTTTTACAAACTATATCGTCTGTTGGTGCTTTACAGAAACCGGACCAGCACTGCGAGGACCCTCTGAGGAGCTTGAATGCCAGGAGAAAGATTTTGAATTCTGGTTTCTGATTCTGGATTTGGCGTCTCTCAGCATTTTGGATCAGCTGAAGGCTTCTCTAAATATTATTCAGACATCCTGGTAACAATGATGTAATGTCCCAGTCATAACAAATGTGTCATTCTGAGTCAGTGTGCCCCTGATCTTTCCAATCTTTTGTAAAGAAAAGGCCCTAAAAAGACTTGGGGGTAATCTTTGAAGGGACTCCAGCTTTTTATAGTTAAAGGAAAGATCTAGGTCAAAGATTACTCTTGGATTCTTACCAGACAAACTGGAGGCTAACGAGATGATCAGAGCAATGATCCGATCAGACAAAAGAAACAAAGGTGACAGAACAGGCTGCTAAACCTGAATGTTTCTATCCATTAAATGTAAGCAAGTGTGCAGTCCCCCAGCCATCCGTTTATATCAGACATTCATATCAGAAGCCTGACGGTGGATGGCTTTCCATAGACGTGCACTGTCAAGTAAAATCACCATAGCAACAAGGGAATGAGAAAAAAGAGAATATGCAGCAAGAGGTGTTAAATATGTCTCCAAAAGCAGGTGATTTTGAAGGTCTTTGAATCTTTCTAGCACAATTAAGACAGAATGTGGCGTCTGAAATGATGCTTCATGAATAATATAACCAGCTGCGTTGTCCTTTTACCTGAAACTGAATTTCTCCGTACAGTCAATCAAAGGACAGAAGATGCCCAAGGTGAAATTGTAGGGTCAGAATGGTCTGGTACTTTCTCTGTTTATACTTCATCAGTGCAGCTTAAAGAAGTCCTATGGACTAGGGCTGTTCCTTCCAGACCCCGTCCCTGATCCAATCCACTAGGCAGTTGCAGTACTGACTTCAGGTACATTAAAGTTATCAATACAAATGCAGCCATATTTACATTGGGGGTGGGGGGGAGCTCACATCCAAGAACTGGACAAATAACTGGAACCAGATCTTAACAGTGTGAACATTTCAGATCACTGGCCAGACAAAAACAAATAACTATGACAACACTGCTATTGAACACATCACTTCCTCAAGATTGATTAATTAGATACGTATGAACACTATCACCAGCTCTTTCACCCCGCGCGACACAGACATGTCGTGAAAGATGACGTCCTACTGTCAGTGCGATGTTCTTTATCGGTGAAACTGTGCAGTCTCCTCCTGACACCATGAGGGCCTACAAGAGGTCCTCATCTATTATCAAAAAGATGTTGCTCTGATTTGTCCGTGATGAGCCTACGGTTCCCCTGGAGCAAAGCAGAAGTCAGCAACATTTTGGGACCGTTGGCATCTGTGTTCCGACTGGCTGTTTATTACAAACCTACACTTGTTTGGTCCTGAAGTGAACTGTATATTTTATGGCAATCTGTGGCTGGGTTAGCTAACTAACTACCTAACTAACTCTCCAGAAATTCCTGCTGAGGTTCACTACACAATAAATAATAACCTAACTTTACAAGACGGAACTTTACTAATACGGATTAAAGTTTTCCACCGCCAGGATGGACTTTTATCAAGAGTCAGAATGATATGTTGCTGCCGTTGACAAAGAGAAACTGTACAGATGAACTTTTGTAGCAGGGCGTGACCTGTTTCTCACCGTGCTACTAGTGGAGCTGGTGAAGTTGGTAACGGACGGAAATTGCAGAAAAGTTCTCTTTGACTGCAGATGAATCTAAAAAGGCACCATTGATGTTCTAGTTTGGTACTCTGAGGACCGTATGGAAAAAATGACCTGCAACTAGGTTTTTCTGACCTGCCTTGACTGCTTAAAAACAGGAAAAACAAATTGCGCTAATTTGTTATGGAGATGTTCATATATTTGAACAGCTAAATTATTTCACTTCCTTATACTGGACTTTAAATATGCTTGTTGCCTATTGTATTGTAAATATTCTAATTTTTTTATATTTCCTTATCTTTATTCTTATTTTACTGTATCATTGTTATTTTGTCTCCACTGGACGCAACAAACACCAAGTCAAATTCCTTGTATATGTAAAAATGTACTTGGCAATAAAGTTCTTCCTTATACTTATATCTAAATGTTGCCAAAAAAGTGTTGCCTTGAACAGATTTAAAACATTGAAATTTTATAAATCAAACTATCAGAAAAGCTGTTCAAAATGACTCACTATGTTACCTGACACGTATATGTTTACATGACACTCCAATAAACAAATGATTGCCTTTAACCGTAGCGGCACAACTGAAGTGCATGTTAACATGTTGGTACAACTGATATTTTAATGTTGGCCATACCCGACTAATACTGCAGATAATGTGATGAGATATCAATATGCTCTAGCATATCCAGCATAGTAAAAAGATCCAGTAATCTCCATGTTTCTAAAACAGCCCTACACAAACCGATGAGTGACATCACAGAGGTCAGGTCTGCCTCTCTAAACTACCACATGGGACAGCATGCAGCTTATCTGCACAATACGTAAAGTCAGTTACCCAACTCCTTCGTTACATGTAAAATGGGACACGGACCAGATTTGGTCCAAAGCCCAATTCTCAGTGTAACACATTTAAGCTGTGCATGTAGACATACTGAAGGTCTTTCTTCAAAATGCAGCTGCTCTTGAGTGTGTAGGTACCTTGAAACCTTGACAGACTGCGAAACTGTACTTTTCAGAAGAAAACCCGTAGGTAGAAAAAAAACCCACCTGGTGAGTTGAGGGTCCGGTAATATGATTCAGAGCAACAACAAAATTCAGTCAGAAGTTTGTTTTTTTGCATTCAGAAATGTTAGTAAAATAGCACTGAAGTGTCTTGAAAGAGGCCTAAAGTCACTGGTGTCATGTTATATTAAATTGGATCCATCCATCATTTCAGGTTGTCAAGGAAGTGCACGAGTGCCACCATCTTCTGCAGAAATATCTGAAAGAAATAAAGACCTGAATGGATGACAGCTCAACCCCAGAACTTTTCTGCTGCATCTCTGTCATTCTCAGACGTTCTTTTCCTCCCTGGCCACCACTGGGAACATGAGGGGCTCTGAGTTTGACTCCCGCTGACGGAGCACTGCTCACTGTCAGATTGATCACACTGTGACCAGTCAGCCAAGGCACACGTGCACGCAGTTCCAGAACCATGTAGGCCAGACAGTTTTACGGATTCTACAAGACAACCAGCATGTGGAGTCTGTTTTTGAGGAAAACACAGATTTCGGGACAGAAATGTGATTAAAGAGGAATGAGCAACTGACAGAGAGGCTTATCTGCACCGACAGCTCTGCGTCAATGTTCTTCATTGTCATGCAAACACATAGCGCAAAAATACTCATGATGTTCTCCATTTAATCAAAAATGAAAAAACAAAACCCTCTCGGAATCCAAAATTAATACCTCTGCTTATCTGAAGGACAAATGCTCAAATAATGAACTGCACAGACAACAGCGCCTGGTTTCAGGACTCAAAATGTACTTGGAACAATGAGGGGCAAAGCTCAAGGCCCTTAAGCTTCATGTCCACTCCTGCAGCAGATACAGAAGTTTTTAATGACGCTGTCTTCTTCACAGGGAGAGTCACCTGTGGGCAAAGGAGTGACAAAGGAACTCTGCCAGCTTCAGATTTGAATGTGACTGCTGCAGTTTTTGAAGCAAACAGTAAGGACTCTGCACTGCAATGGCATCTGACCATACATTCAGGGGTGTGCACCATTTGTGTGTGTGTGTGTGTGTGTGTGTGTGTGTGTGTGTGTGTGTGTGTGCGTGTGTGTGTGTGTGTCCGCGCGCGCGTGCGTGTGTGTGTGTGTGTGTGGGGGCTGCCAAATGTGTAAATGTCACACATGATACAACTAATTTTCCTCACATTGAGACTGAAAGTAAATATGAAATCTAAGTATAAATATTGTATAAAAAATACGTTAAATGTTACATGTAAATGTCAAATGTAAATCTAATTAATATATAAAAATATAAATCTAAATGTAAATGTTAAATGTAAATGTTGAATGTAACTAGAAATGTTAAATGTCTCAGGGAGCGCAACACTAATGTGTAAAATCGCACAGCGCTGCTCACTGACTCCATTACCAAGCGGATGTGCGCTGTACAGGATGTTACACACACTGTCCCTGAGTTTGGATGGAGACAATAACCGGAGCGAAAGTTCAGACCTTTTTTGCTTTTAGCCAAAAAAGTAGAACAGGCGCTTGTGCCTAGTTCTCATCTGAGAGTTCAGCACTTTGTTTTCTAAAAGTCCAGTCATTCTCTGCCTCCGGCACGCACTTAACCTCTTTCTGTCATTCCCTTTTCTTTTTAATTTCCATTTCTCAGTCATTTTCACACAGAATTCCTGACAGCTTTGGAGATTGCCTGCCAAGGTAGGGCAGAAATCTGGGTTGGGGGATAACAAGATGAGAGAGGAGCCGGTGGTGAGGACACCTCCCTGAAAAAGACAAAAGCTGATGTGCACATTTGCATCCAGCCAGATTTCTCCGCGGCTAATGATTCCTGCTAACAGGGAGATAAACAAGAGATTACAAACTGCACTCGGGATAAAACGGCAGAGCCGTCGTCTTCGAGGAAAAGGCTAATAAATTTAGAAAGGCAGGAGTCGCAGCAACAGCGGTGTCATCCTGCTCCATTTTCTGACAACGAAACAAAGTAGATTCCCCCAAGTGCTGTGTCATTTTGATAGCATCTTCATTTCTCTGCTGTTGATGCGCTTTGACTGTGATGAACATTCCCCCTGAACCAGCACAGCGGATTTGGCGAAAAAGCATAATCCCTGTTTGCTTGTGTGCCATTTTAGCACTATTCCAGAACACTTTAGCTTTTTTCTTAGTTCCCAGCAGATGTGCAATGCTGGAGTTGTTTTGTTAAAGCAGAGTTTACACGGCTTTGAGTGAATGCGAGCGGGATTATGCATTCTTGTCCTGTTTCCGCGTGTTAAATGAACGCAAATGCCAATATTCCGCTTTAGATGTGGCATAAATCAACAGCGTTTTATTATCTGACTGGCGAGTCACCAGATGAAAAATGAAACAGTGCAGCTTTTGAATTACTGTTCAGAAAGTGGTTTGTGGCTGCGCTTCACCTCCTCCTCTCTGTTCTGTCCAGAGCTCCATTTGATAGGAAGCTGTGCATACTTTTTGGATTGAGAGGATCAAAATAAACCTATTCTCTGTTTTCAGAAGAAACAATGATTCTTGTGATGGAGATCATCTCCTCTCTATCCTTCCCTGTGGTGTGTGTGTGTGGGGGGAGGAGGGGGGCACTCCCAGGGTCCATTTTCATGTCGCACCATTAGAGGAAGACAGAAACAGAAATGTTGAGGTTTCATTCAAAGGGTGGAGAGTAAAGCCAGTCACCAAACACATTGCTGCCTCCCTGCAGCTCCCATTACCCACATTTACAGGAGTATTTGTTGCCATCTCACCAAATATTTAATCAAACTCATCGATGAAAAACAAAGGTGGACGTGTGGACGTGTCATTTTAGGAGTCTCTGAGATGGAGAGCGTTAGTGGTACCGTTATGCTTTGGATAGATGAGTTCATGTTCTGCTCGCTCGTTCTTGGGTGTTTATTTATGTGCCTCCTGTGTCTCCTCATCCCTCACCTGCCTCCTCATCCCTCACCTGCCTCCTCATTCCTCACCTGTGTCCGTCTTTTCTGGTTCCATCTTACTGTGGATTAAACAGCACAGACAGCTTTTATCCATCTCACACATAAATATGACCCATGGGCTGTTCACAGTGGGCTCTGAGGAGTGGTGTGTGTGTGTGTGTGTGTGTGTGTGTGTGTGTGTGTGTCAATCAGCCACCTGCCTCTGTCTGGAGTCACTGTCCTCTTGCCACTGTCGTCGTCTGTCATTAGGCTAGTTTTTCCACCAGTTCCCTTTGCTCCATCCTTGCTGGTGCACGTGAACCAGTGAGCAGATCAGCCAATCAGTGAAGAAAGAAATCAAGTCAACAGACGCACCACACATAGGAGATATTTCTTGACACATCTGCATGCATTTACAAATCAGTCTGATTAGAATTTGCAAGGCAGCCAGTGCTGCCGGTCTGTTTATTCCAGTATTTATGCAACAGCATGGGCGTAAGGAACACGCCGCCACTATTGTTCTCCCAGTGTGTTCCAGTACAAAGCTCTGGTTTTCTGGTTCTTGACTTGAGTCAGCTCATTATGGAAATGCAGCAAATGAGCTGCTGCCAAGGTTAACCAAGGTTCTGTAGCCGTAGATGCCTGCTAGCACTTTCTCGTTTGGCTTTATTTTGATTTATTTCCAAGGTGTTTTGAGACTAGCTGTTGATAATGAGGTGGATGAAAAGGTGCAATCAGCAGCCACTACAGATGAAGCAGCTGAGCACCAAACTGAGTAATATAAAAGTAATGCAAACTGCCAGTGGTGTGGCAGAAACATGCATGGTGGAAATGACGGGGTTGAAATCAAGAGTTAGACCAACCTGCCCTGTACAATCTGTCCTCCACCACTGCTTAAAAAATGATCTATGATTGTGACAAAGGGACATCTTTATCCCCAATCGAACGGCTTTCAGTCTGTTCCATCCATCCTGCTTGTTTTAGGTATAATCAGGCTAATTGCACCTGCGTTTGTTCTGGTTTCGGCTTGCTGGAATATGTCCAGAGTGACCTTATCAGCGACGGACGGCTTCGTGTGCGGGGAGGAGGAGTAGAGTCCAACGGGGGTGATGTACTTCGTCCTCTGGTGTCTCCTCAGTTTGATGGAAGGATGTCCCATGAGGCAGCTGCTGTCACCGTTCTCCAGAATCACCAAAAACCAAACACATACTGTATGTTCACATGCCTGCATATATGAGCCCATATACGATGTGATGAAGACCATTATGGAAATGTCTCAGAGAACTCCTCCTCCCACATAGGTGTCTTTTCACAGTATTGCCCGAGCTAATGTTCATTATGCTAGATTAGGGATTTACTGAATGACTGTGCGCCATAAATGATGGAGGCAATAGACCTCAAATCACTCACATGAATATTCACAGCAACGTCAAAAAGAAAATAGCTGGTGAGAAAAAAGCCTTCCTTTTCAGGTCAGATGAAAGGATAGGTTAAAGTAAAAGACAATCCCCAGTTGGTTAACTGACAAACGAGTGTTGCCTTTACTCAGCTTTAAATATTATTTAGCTCCACAGCCAGAGTGCCTCACAAAGAAGAGCTCAGGTTTGAGCTGGTGTGGTTTCTGCCGGGGTTTTACTGCTGGTGCTCCACTTAGCTGGTGTGGACAAAAGGCTTTAACATACTGTTCATACAAAAAGTGTCAAATCGTATGCAAAGTTGGATTAGCTCGTGGTTTGGGGTGTGATGCCACTACGGGTCCGACTTTTTTTCATGCTATCATGAGGAAGCAATAGCTGGGTTCAGTCTGCTTCTTGTTCTTGTCTGATGACAGCAATGGCTTTTGATTTAGACTCTTCTTATTCCACCCAGATGGAGCACAATGATGTGTTTGACCCGTAAATCCTACTGTAAACTAATTCCTCCTCTCAGCAGAGGTGTACTCGGGCTCATCAACTCATTATGGACTAAACGTGCTTTTCTTCTTCACTGGAAATGTTGTTGCGGAGGCTGTGAGATGGTGCACGGTCGACTCCTTTCACAGCCGGATTGAGTCCCATTCATCCAAATAGAAAGGGGCGATGGGATGGTAAATATTTAGACATACTCCAATGTTAGCTTAAGGGGATATTTAAAACAACAAATGTTTTTTCCATTTTGCTTGTCAAACTCTCATTAATATTTTAGCTGTAAAAGCTCAGGGGAGTTGAACCACTCTAGGTTACTAAGCATGATGTATTTGCCCCATCTCTGTTAAATTTACCACCATGAAACAGCAGGAGCAGGAAAATCAGGCCTGCAATCCGTCTGCACCGACTCGGCCCTTCATTAATTACAGCTGTTAACGAGTATCGCTGTTCAACGTGATTATTACACTTGCTCAACAACACAAACACGCCCTGCCTATTACTTTGCTCATGCCACCAGGCAGGATGCGTCATCAACTATAAAGGCATCCAGGATCAATTTCTTTCACCTTGAAACCCAAAGTCTGGGCCGCATCTATTGGATTGGAGCTCCCGGTCTCAGTCCTCCAGCTCCTGCTGCCTTCTACGCTGGCTCATCGGTGTGTACGGTGGGGCAGAAACTACACAGCAGGGGAGGGCGAAGTGAGGCGGGGCAGACGCCACTCAGGAAAGACCCTTGATATATAGGCGTCGAGAGGCTTTTTCCTGTGCTTTTTCTGAAATCTGGTGCTGTTTCTGAAAGCTTTGCAACATTTTGAAATGTGCCTCAGTGCCTAAAATGTTAGCTGAAAAATTAAAAACACACCAAAGCTAAAGGCACAACAAAGGTAGGCACATTGGTATTTTATTACATATTCACAAATACACAACATAGACACAAAAGCTCTCCTGTCATCACTGTTGTTTTTGGCCTTTTTAAAAAAAATCACGCTCTTGAACGTCACACTGTGTCAGTGATCTGTAAACAATGGGAGCAAATAAACAAACAAGTATATTATTGATTTAGTATTTTAACATTCCCGAATATTTAAAACCACTGATGCACACAGCACCAGAGACTTTTGCTTCTGCTCCTAACCCTGACCCTAAGCTAGCAGAACTGTTAGATGAATTTCCTCTGCAGCATCGCACTGTGGAGAGAAAACACACATTTCCATAAGGTTGACCAACTCCATCAACTGATCACCGCCAAGTGTGGGCTACACCCCCGAAAGTCAGGCTAAAAAAAACCCAGCTGCAGTTGCTAAGACAACAGTGCAGCAGGAGTCATGTCAGGGTGTCACCAAGCATATGGTGCACACATCAATTTGTGTGTTTGTACCAAAGCACAAATCTCCCTCTTTTTTGCACTATTAAAATAAGAGGTGTCCAACCTGGGAGAATCATCATGTCCCACTGATCACCAGTTTATAATTTCTGGGAAGTGATGTTTGAATAACAATGAATTTAAGGGAGGGGGGGATGCAATAGAACAATCACAGTCCATTTAGCTACAGAGGAACTCGACATCTGTGCAGCTGATATTTTATGACCTCACTTTTTTAGGAGGAAGTGAATAAGCTAATTACAGGCAGGTCATTGAATCATGCTGTCACCCCTCCTGGAACACCATTTCCCTCGCACAGTTTACAACTACAGCCAAGCAAATGCACACACAGACTACTTTGGGCAAATTAGAGCAGCTGTGTTGTAAAAAGGAATGTAATGGCGAGGAAAGGGAGAGTGCGGGGAGTGTGGAGAAGTGACAGCAGCAGGAACACCAACTTCCAAGGTTTTTTTCCACTTAAAGCTCATTGAGCTCAACTGTATGAGGACATATATGTCCTCTATTTGAGGCTTATTTTAAGCACATCGCTGAATAAGTCATGAACCGATGATGCCGCAGATGCATTTGGCATCCCTGACGCCAGGTTTGTTGGAAGACGGCACAGCCTGGGGTTCCCAAAAAACACACGATGAAAACAAAATCATTGTTTGAATTTTTAAAAGGGTACAGCGTGGGCTTCCTTACAGCTCCCTGAAGTTCAGCTTTTGGATTCCTTATTAGGTCTGTCAAAACTCTGGCGTATGAAATGACGACCCAGATGTGTTTCTAGTGCTAAGGAAGTGCGACCGATCTCACCTGGTGCTGATTTGACCCAATCTACCTCAACCAGGTTACAAATTCTTTGTCACTGACAGTGTCTGTTTGTTGAGGCCAGTCACAGGTCAGGGGCACGGCCTCGGGTGATGTGGTCACAGTCTGCTGCACACCTACTACATCACTGCACATCCTGCGAAGGCACAACTGCTCGTCCTGAGATGATCACACCCACAGCTCGCCAAGAGGCTGAGCAGCGATCCCTGCCTCTCTCTGATTCAGGTGCATTAAGAACCCCCAGACCCCGGCAGAGAGCCTGGCAGTCGGGAGAGACTGAATTCTCCCTATAATTCTCCCATTGAGGCTTCATGCACGGTAGAACCACCAGTTGACATGAGCAGAAGATGCAGGTTCTCAATGTGGAGACGATAGTTACGATGAAGGTGGATAACAGAACAGAACATAAAGCAGAGAGCAGCATCAAGTAGCAGGTGCAAAGCAAGTCCAAATGTCTCCATTATTGCTATCACACAATCCCGGATTATATGCGGATCATTTGTTCTTTGGGGGAAAGCCACGCATCAGGAGTGCACCCAAGCAATTTGAATCGTCTTTTCCTCGATACAGAAACCACAGCTCTGATTATAATTGTTAAAATGTCACAAAGGTCACAGTTGTCTGAGTTATAGACGAGGGAAAAATCAATTCAAGTCTATTTAATCTGGGAAATGAAACACAGTTCACGGCCTTTATGTCATTTCGAGGCTGAAAAGAATCTGTGACTCTGCAGATGCATCTGAGACGAGGTAAGAGGAAGTCTGAAGTCTGAGAGGTGGAACCCATTGTGCGATAGCTAAATCTTGTCTTCTCTAATCTAATCCTTAATCCACACAGTAGAAACCACTTCATGATCATGGCTAGCACAATTAGCTCCTTGTACACATCGCAGAAGTGGCATAAATAATAATAGATATATAAGATATTGTTGTGCCTTTATTCAAGCATGTGATACAAACAGCTGAGAATATGTTCTGTCTATTGTACATGAGCCACTTATTTAAACGGTGTGTTGTGTCTATTAAATGGAAGTGTTGGAATGGAATATTTGGATGTCATAGTCATTGTGTTATGCTAATTACACACTGATATTAAACAAGGGATACTTTGCTCACAGGCAGACTCACCAGATCTTTATTTCATTTATTCAAAAGCAGCATTTGTTCTGACAGTATGTGGCCACAGTTTAGTCCTTTATTGCCCTCGTAGGGAAAATACAATTCTCCAAATATTCCATATACACCTGAGCCCAGTTGAAATTAGTCCTTTGACAGTTTAAAAGCATTTAAAAACTGAAAATCTATTCTTTTTTATTTTAAGCATTTTTCAAACAAAAACAATTTCCCACGTTGAGGTCACTATCTGGGCTTATGATTTTAGGAAAGAAAAGTACTTTAAGATGGATCAGATGATCATTTTTATCTTAAAGAAAATGACATCATTAGAGGTTGCTATGGCAGCACATTGTTGGTTGAGCAATGCTGTTGAAAACTGAAGTGTTTTCTTGGCCTGCAGTCTGACTAGAAACTACAATTATTTCTGCAATGTGAAAAATAAAAGCTGTTGCTCAAGGCTGTTGAATGTTTGCTGCTTCCGTTTTCAAGACAAAACTTCAACTGTAACAATGAGAGATTGCCCTGCACCGATTTCTCAGTTATCTCTCCTGTAACACGGAGGAATAGAAGATGCCAGTTCAGTTATTCCAGTTCACCTTTGATCTTTCAGCCTTTGATTCAGGTGTTGCAGACCTCCCCAGGTAGGATGGAGCATTGTTTCACCCATTTGACTTTTGCTTTTCATGCATCTTTTCGAGCCGCACTTGTTAGGAGATCAGACCTGTTGGGCAACCTCCATCTCCCCCGCTGTACGTTGAATTGACTGTACCTGCGTGTTCGGAGCAAGTGATAAACGAGTCTTTAGAGAACAGAAAGCGCTAAAACAAATCCTACTGATTGTTCAAAACACAACGCAACACATGAGTCAACAGTATATCATCATGGTATTACATAAATGATGAAGAGAAGTTCTCTTAGAGAACTTTAAAAAACCCTGCACCGCCTACACTCAGACACGCCGATCTGAATAAACTATCGCACCCGCAACCGGAGGTGACGTCATGGCGCTCTGATTCAAACTTCAGGAAACGAAAGCGTTTGTTTCGACTTGTGTCAAAGAAAGAGGAGTTTAATCTGGCTGCTTTGTAAGTAGAAAACACTTTGTCTTTATCGAGTAAATACTCAGTTTTAGTCGTCATTGTGTCGATTATTGCGTTTTACAAATAACAAAATAAAGAACTGCTTAAAAGCTGTAACCTTATTTGTTTGTATGCAAGTGTTAGGATCCAAAGAGTTAGTTTTGTTAAGTTACATAGGACAAAAAAGTTTTTACCAGGAAAATAGTAATAAAGTGACCATAGTTACGGAAATACTGGGGTATTTCACCATACAGCTAAATATTTATTTTATATTTATTTTTGTTTTAACTCAAATTGCGGCATTGAGGCCTTGCACAACGTGACTAGATTTAAACTTTGACATGTGTAAGTATCTATCTGTGTACTTAAATGTGTCACCGTGGTTGTCCTGGTGAAGTGTCCTTTTCTTTGTGGAGTTCTTTCTTCTGGGTGGCACCAGTGAAGCAGCCATGACCTCCAAAGGTGCTAAAGAGAACCTCGCCACCAGGCTGGGCTTCAAATCCAGCAACTCTGTCTCCAAGGCCGAGGCAGAGCTGGAGAGACTCAAACAGGAGAACGCTCACCTCCGGAGAAAGATTGATGAAGTGACCAGACGGCACGTCAGGTCGCCCAGCTCCGACAAAAGCAAGCTGCTGGAGGTAAAAGGGAGGGCCTGTCCTGTCTGTCGTGTTGAAGATTTTTTGGGTTGCCTGCAGAACACGTAGCCTGTCTGACTGCGCCTTGCTTGCTTTGTAATTTCTGCGTGGCGTGTGATGTTGGTTGCAGAGGATTCTTTCCCTCGAGACGCTGCGAGAGAGAAACAACCAACAGCTGCTTGTTAAGGAGCAGGAACTGGAAACCTTGAGACAGCAGCTGACAGCCCGTGGAGGAGAGGTATGCACGGAAATATCACTCCAACGATGTGCTGAATAAAATGAAATTTACACTTGACCAAAGGGTTAAGATCTATGTAGGTTTTGGCACCCACATGCGTGTCTCTACGGCTACATTATTGTATTGCGGGCCTGTATCGTAGGCCGCTGATGATTCTCACGTGGTGGTGGGGAGCTGCTCGACTTCCTGTCAAAGTTGTCACAGTTTGGAGATAAATGGCAACTCCTTTCTTTTGTAGTATTTCTGCATGTTCTTTTTTGTGCCCTTTTGCAGGCTGTCGGAGGCTGGTGGAATAGTTGATGCTATCTGTTACTAGTTCATATCTCTGTCAAATCTTGCTCTGTTGGTGCAGAAATCATTTTCTAATTTGGGTTAATCAGAATGACTAATAGTTGGAAATGGCACGCTGGCAAATGGAACATCAGCTATTTGACATTTTGAATGTGTGCCGTGATTTAATCAGTCTTGCCTCTTCCTCATTAGCATGTGCGGGGAGCAGATCATTTCCTGGAAAGGGGCAAAAAAATTCTCTGCATTCAGCCTGTGCGCAGCAGCTCATCTTTAAAGAGAAATTAGGTTGATGCAGTTTGTCCCAAATGACTGTGCACTTCAGGTGGTGGCGTCGCTGCAGGCCCAGCTGGAGCAGAGAAAGAAGGAGGCTGAGCAGAGAGACCTGTTGTTCCAGAACTTGTCACAGGAGACAGAGAATTTAAAAAACCAGCTCAGTACTGTCTCTGCACGGTGCAAATCCCTAGAAACACAGGCGACGGTAGGTCAAACACATAATAGCACTACACCTGTGTGAGAGAAGGTTTGAGCTACCGTCCACATTTAAGAATGTATTTTAAAAATGGCTTATTGTGCTGCACCTTATATTATCAATCCAATTCAAGGGAAATATCTGTAAAAGTGAATTCAAATCAGTCTTGTAATCCCATATTTGTCCTCTAGGTGGCATCGTGTGACCTCAGTTTTAACCCCGGAGCCGTTCACTAAATGTCTGCATTGTCCTCTTAAAGAATAAGGCTTGGTTTTCAAAACCTGTACATTTCCCAAGAAACGTCCAGTCGGCTTACATTTGCATTTGTTGTTGTTGGTTCGCTTAAAGGTCAGGAAGTAAACTGGAAGTCCTCAGTGAATATAAATGCTGTGAATCCATCCTTTAACTGCATTTAAATGGAAGTATTTATACCATGCAGAGTCTGCTTTGGCCCTTCTGAAGTGACTGTGCAAAAGACTTTCCTCATATTTCTCTACTATGGTCATTTTCTAGGAATACATTTTCTAGGGATGCCATTTTTTAAGACCTTGGCTTAGCTGCATAATCTGCATAACAGACCCTGAATCAGCCATCTCCCTGTCGTTGGCTTCACAAAAGCTATTAGCAGGCTCAGCCGATGGGACATGCACTTAAATCCGCTTGAAAAAAGTTGACAAGCTCATGATATGTGTCTGAAGCTCACTGGGCCTTAACACAGAGCTGATTGTAGCCAGGTGGGATCAGATGTGTTGAGGGTCATAGAATTATGAGATGAATGTCTTCTAGGGATGGCTGTCAAGGAACTGACCCAAGGTCAAACATAACCATCACTCGCTGGTGACGTTATGACTGACTATTTTTCGTTTTTGCTTTTTTCATATCCTTTCCTCAGAATGGACAAGCACCTCCTGCCGAGTTGGTTTTGTTACAGGATCAGCTGAGAGATGTGAGTCTATTCAGAAATGTTTGGATTTGTTTTGTTTTTTTTGCTGGGGGCCTTGAATTTATTTGCAAAAGGTCCCGACAGTTTTAGCATTTGAAAGACGATCTGAACGGAATACATTAGCCACAGCATATATTGGTGGAGCCCTGATGTGCCGCTCAGGGCCCGGTGAATGACTTAAGCTTCTCAATATTTATTCACACCAGGCTCTTGAGAAGAACCAGCAGTGGCTGACGTACGACCAGCAGAGAGAGGCCTACGTCCAGTCGGTCCTGACTCGGCTGATGGAGTTGGAGCAGCAGGCCAAGCAACAACAAAGCAAGAGGGAGGACGCCGCAGATGGTGGGAGCATGAAAGGGTCAATTCATTGGAATTCAGCACTGGGGTGCAGAAAGCATCGCTCCTGCTGTTTTATTCAGTGTTTTGGTTTTATCTTATCTACTCCAGCGAAGGCTATGTGACGCTCCATTCCTCCCATTTCGCATGTTTGTTTAACTCGGTTGGATGGAGAGTTCATTCATGTGCTTCCTAACATGTCGCGCAGCTGCAGCAGCTGCCAGTTCATCAGAAAAGGACGCTCTGGTGAAGAGCCACTACGAGCAGCTGCTGTTGGGGGCGCAGAAAGACCTGGAAAGCCAGAAAGATCAAGTCGGCAAAGCCCAGCAGGAGCTGAAAATGCAGAGGGAACAGGTGAACGCTCTCAGTGTGCAATCCTTTATTATTACTCTGCTCCAGCTTCAGCGCTGAGTCATTTCTTGCACCAAATGCTGGAGGAAATGGCTTCTCCCTCTGCTCCTCAGAGCTCGAACGCTCGGGCTGAGCTGGAGTCGCAGAAGCAGCAGGTCGCCAGGCTGCAGCAGCAGCTCTCGACACAGCAGAGGAAGTACGAGGACAAGTGTGACGAGCTGGAGGAAGCCAAAATGCTGCTGCAGGCAGAGCGACTCAGCAGTCGGTAAATCAGGGCTTCATCAGGAATCAGAAGGAGCATCAGCTCAGTTCACGAGTTCACAAGAGTGACATCAGGCTGCAAATGGGCTGGAAGAATAAAAATGAAATGTCCTTATTGATGTTTCCCCCCCAGACGTGAGTTGTGCGAGGAGAGGAAGTCGTCGTCCGAGCGAGAGGAGAAGATGAGGATGGAACTGGAGGCCATGGGCGTCAGGTTGGAGGAGAAGAAGAAGAGATGTGCTGAACTTCTACAGGAGGTGCCACGACTCCCTCCCCAAAACGCAGCGTCTTGATGATCTCCTCAACACAAAGTGCATAACGAATCCTGGCCGCTCTCTCTCTCTCACACAGGTGAATCAGCTGCAGAGGTCTCTCCTGAAGCAAAGCGAGGAGCAGAGGAGAACTGCAGCTCTGGAGCAACAGGTAATTCCGGATTCTGATTGATCTCAGAGCGGTGACGTGTCTCCACGTTTGAGAACCAAAGAGTTTCGGGCTCTCGCCTCCCTCCAGATTCTGCTGTCCACCAAGGACTTTGAGAATGAGAAGCTGGACCGTCACAATATGCAGCACCAGTTACAGAAAGTGCTGAAGGAGCTCCGCAAGGCCCGGGAGCAGATTTCTAAACTGGAGTCTGCTGTAAGTGCGTCTGCAGCACGTAAACTGCTGGTTTTTGAACCTGTGCTGCTAAAGAGGTGGTGGGGGGGGGCAAATTAAATTAACAATGAAAGCTGAATTAGCTGTTTTTTTATGATTTAGAAACAGACAAACAGCCAGTTCTCAGAGCCCAGCTCGTACAGCGTGGAGTTTGAGCGCCTGGCCATCGGCGACCCGTGTGACCCCTCGTCTCCGTCTAAGGTCTCCAGCATTTTGGACGAGAGCTTCCTGGAATGTCCAAAGTGTCGCACCAGCTATCCCACCAGCCGCCACAGGGAGCTTCTGGCACACATCGACTTCTGCTTAGCTTGAGTCAGAACAAAGTACTTCTCAGCTTCAATTTCCAAAAGCTGATTAAAATGCAAAGTGGCTGGGACTAAAGTTCCCCTGCTGTCAGAATGATCACTGGATCTAAATGTTTGCGTCCCTCAGTAATCGTGATGAATGCGCTGGTTCTCCCGCTGCCACAGTAACACATGCCGTTGTTTCTGCAGCATGGAGTGGGAGTCCTGCGGTGGGATTCGAAGTCTTCTTATTGCCTGTTTAACATAGAGGAGAAGGGATTTTCTGTGCTGCATATTTGGTGTTTGAGCTCTTTCTCTATCTGCGACCAGTGTTGTTTTTCCATCACTGCTGTGATCCATTATGATCATGTACTCTTCATTTTTGTGGAATTTGAACATTTTTATTTTCAGATGAGGTTCTTATGTCTTTGAGCGTACTTGATGAATTTTTATTCTTGTATTTATTCTCCGGTGTGTGTGTGTGTGTGTGTGTGTTAAATAAGTGTCTCTTTTATTCTTTGGTAAACAAAAATCTTGGGCCTAGACTCCAACAGACTTTCACTCCATCACCACCTTGACTTTTCAATCCAGCCAGGTGAGGCTGGAATGAGATTGAGTTAATTCCTTGTACTGAACTATTTAAGGCAGGGAATTAGCTAAGTTCCACTTGGTAACGGAACGGTGCCTCCATACAGTGACAGGATGGACTTAAGCAGACAGACAACATGGCGCTGTTTGTTTTTTTAAAATTAATCAACCAAAAATTCATTTGGGGCGATGCTTTCCCTGTAACTAATCATGTGTTGTTGTTTTCTCATGCACTGTACTGTACAAAGTACACAATAAAGATCTCATCCAATGCATATGAGTACAGACTTGTGATAGCTGACAGGTTTTCACTTGGTTCCACTTTTAATTACGGTTGCTCTGTACTGCGTCAGTGAATTCTGATCACACACAGTCTTCCTTTTAATCTGCTGGAATCCACACAGGCTGTGGAAAATAAAAATAAAAAGTTGAGGTTTTATTGGTGGTTAACTGCACTGAAGCCTCTGATCTCTGTCTTGTATATTCCAATTTGTTTGTGTTCCAGGGGCATTTTCTGGATTCTTGAGGCTACATTTAATCCTTGGATTGACAAAATTACTCGCTGCTGAGCCATTTAAAGGTGGGGGGGATCGTCTAAGCTATCGGGACATTTCATTTAAGAAATCAGAGCCACGGGCCAACAAAAGCCAAAGCAGTGAATCTGCTGGTTGTGTTTGAGAGAGAATCTGTTTTCACAGCAACAAAGATGAACTTTCAGCCGAGTTACATCAGTCAATGTGATGCACACGTAGACGCGTCCCTCTGTTGTCAAATAGACTTATGTTTACTACATCTTATTGCTCAACGGGCTTCTTGCAGAAGACACCCGGACAGGACACACACACACACACACAAGCCCTGAACACCGTGCGAGCGTGCCCCTGGGCAGCCGCCGTGCAGCCCGGCCGAGCAAATATAGAACTAAAACAGAGTTCTCTGTATGCAACAGCGGTGTCTTATTTTATTCCAAGGACACTTGAAGGTGATAGAAAAAACAGAATGACCCAACACTGGCGTGAATGTCTTATTTTCAAAAAGAGTTTATAACTTATAAGCCCCGTAGCGCATCATTTCCCCACCAAATCACCCGGAACCACTGCCAGAGGCCTGTTTTCCACAGAGGTCAGCTGAGGGGGATTTTCTTTTTTCTTCAATTTTCTTCAACTTGCCCTAAAATCTGCCATTTTCACAATGAAAGGTTTGCACGAGATCCTTTTGGCACCAGCCCGGGTGACGACAGTCATCTTTCTCTTTTGATTGCAACAGTTTGTGTTTTTCGCTTTATTTGTTTATTCTGGGAGCCCCATTTTTCAGCTTAGGGAGACAAATGGAACGGAGCAGAGAAGAGCTCAGCAGGGAAAAGTTCATGAGCAGAAGAAGGGTGCCTGCTCCCTGTGGGGGGGGGGGGGGACTTCTTCTTTTCCGAGTGTAAACAGATCATTTGCTGATACAGAAGCCTGCAAGCAAAAGAGGGAAGAAAAAAAACACAAAATCTGTGTGAAAAGACGGATTATTTCACACGAGAACAAGTCCGAATGCAGCAGGTTTAATAACTGGGGTAAATCATTGACTCGGTATCTCGCCGAATCAGTGATGTCGGCTATGAAACGCCGCGATCAATAGGCCCTTTCATAATGAAATGAACTTTGCTTTGGTCTCACCGTTGTGGCTAACACGCCTGTATTTGTTCTGCAGGCAGAGGTGTGACTTCTTCTGCTGGACGATGGGCAGATCCTCGGCCCTCAGGCCGGTCAGGTGGCGCGAGAATATAAAGGAGTAGCTGTCCAGACACGTGCCGTCGTCGTCCACCTGTCTGCAGGAGTAGTGGACGGCGTAGTTGTCATAGTCGGTGTCGATCACCCAGTGGTCGTCGTCTGTGAGAGGGAAAGATGTTGGAACATGAGAAGCAAACAGGGAGATTTTATCTCATAGCTGTGTTGATAGAATCAGCGCTCCATTTTTTTCTTTTACTTCTCATGCTTCGACTGAAACATGTGTCCCTGCACAGATTGGTCTCACTTGTTAGCATCAATAACTGAGGCTCTACGTGGACAATAAAGACGAGAACACGCTATTCCAGTCAAGGTCACCGAAAAACCAAGAGCCCCGCTTGATGAATAAATTGAATCAACATTCGTCTAAAGGTCGGCAGTGAGACGGACTCCCTTCCAGCTCTGTGTGCCATTGTGTCGCCTGTATTAAGTCAACCGGGGTCCTGTCGCTGCTGCGTATAAACTCACAGCCGGTCTGCAGGTAGGATGCGACGCCCCAGTATCTCATCTTGAACTTGGCAGGGTCAGTTGTGTCCTCGAAGGTGCCGAACATGTGCGCGCACATTTCCCAGTTGCTTGAGGCCAAAGAAAGGTGAAATCATGACATGGATGGAGGAAGGGAGTGGGGGGGGGTGGGGGGGGGGGGGGGGGGTGCATGCATGTGTGTTTGGGCAGAGGAGCAACTCACTTGAGGATGACGACTCTACCCTCAGCTGTCGCATTCATGTAGCCATTTTCATCAATGAAAATGTTGGCCACCACGTTATCAAGTAAGAACAAGCCTAGCGGGTCCTTCTTTGCCACAGCGTACCATGTCCCTGCGTACTAGGAGAGGAAGAGCCCAGCCAGGCAGACCAGGATCTGAGTATTTTATGTAATAACACAAAGGAACCAAGCATGGAGATTATCTGGTGAAGCTTCCCACTTACCCTGGTCTTGTCAAAGTTCTGCATGACCTGGATGTTGGCCACCTGGCAGTCCTGAGCCCAGGACACAGCCAGGAGGCAGAGGGTCACCGTGTACCACAGCATTTCACTTCAGAGGAGAGAGAGAAGGGCACAAACCATGGGAGGGCAATGGCAGGACAGTCAGAGAAAAGGAAAAATGTCCACAATTGTAGTATTTCGGTATCTCAGAATGCCATAATCAGATCGTTCAAGCATCAAGAGCACATACCTGGTTATCAGAGGACAGACAGCTCAAAGATCCTCTGGTGTGTCCTCAAGCCCTGTTTTTATATACACCACATCGGTTGCGCAATAATTTCTACAGATCTGACCCTCCCCTGCGAAACACCACGGCTAGCTTTCAATCCATTGGACATCAAACAGTTACGTAACAGGAGCCCCCCTGTCTTATTGCGTGTTGAGGACATTGGATCCTCTGTCCCTCCACATCATCTGGAGCACCTGAGAGATCCAGCCTGTCTTCCAGGGAACCACCGTCCATTATCGCTCTGAGAATAAAGTTTGAATTTTTAGTTTGAGGACATGATTACGGGTCGTTCCACACGTCCCCCCGACACAGTCAATGTTATTTTGTCAGCTGTGGACTGGTGGCGGTGTCAGGGTGGTCCTATCAGTCGTACAAAGTGCTCAAGTCCACTCACAACACAGAGCAATCAATGCAACGTGGAGGTAGACAAATATTTAATCTGAGCACAAAGTCTGCAGGTTCGGAATAATCAGGTGCGGAAACTGAATGCTGTTTTTTGTTTGAGAGGCTTTGTTGTCACTGAGGCCATTGATCGGGGACCGCTCTCTCTGCCTTTGCACTTTCAAAACAACAATTTTCCAGAGAGGAGGAACGGGATTGTGACAGCCTGTGAAAATCAGGACCACTGAAGGTTAAAGGAGACCCCACAGTGAAATCTGACTTTACTAACACTCCGATTTGGGTATTTTTTTTTACTCAGTCTCCTATCACCCAATCAAAAATCTGCACTACCCAAAACTGCAGCATCACAACTGACTCAACTGGCGGACATTTTCCTGTCTTCTTTTTCAGCTCTTCCTCTGGGCTTAATCCCTGCGGTGCAAAATAAGGAGGGAACTCATTGTCTTGCCAACCAGACAGTGTGTGTGTGTGTGAGTGTGTGTGTGTGTGTGTGTGCTGTCAAATATAGCCAACCAACTTTGATTAGGACCTTGTTCTCAGACATCCAAATTTAACTAAGTGGGTAATTTCTAGTTCTGGGCCTGGTGCGTCCATGGTGGTGCTGGACTGACCGTAGGCCCACACATTAACTGAGAGAACCGTCATGCTAAAGAGCGACTCCATTTACATACAACCGAAGCTGACAGAGCAACAGTCTATTTATGGCCGGGAGAGGTGAAAACGTCTCCCTGTTTCTCAGGATTAGATGTTTAATTACATGTTTAATTGGCAGATTAGTGTGTGAGCATCAATAAATAGCTGCTCCAGCCTGGTAGCTGATGGACCTGGAAAGCCACCGTTTCATGTACTGGACAGAACACACGAACCCCCAGAAGACTTTGACATCGGATCCCCATTTCCGACCTCTGAGTTCTGTCATCTCAGCATTCTTGACCTGAAAGGTCTCCCTCTCTCCTGCCTCCCTCCATCACCATTACTGATCACCGCTGGGATTTAGGGGGTTAAGGGCGCTTAAAGCAGGGCTTTTAATGTCATGACGTCACATTAATTAGCGGCCAGTTTGATCCTTTCAGCCTCTAAGCCGCATTCCTGTCCCGTCCTTTCGCTCCGTGGACACGGGACGCGTTAGACTCGCTCGGGGACCGCGCAGGAGGATGCTGCTCTGCGCCACCGCACGCCCCTGATCCAGCTCTCCCTTTCCAGCTCCGCTCGTCCGTCCCCACATGTGCTTGATTTAACAATAGCGCGGGAATAGCAGAACCACACTTCACTTCAACATGGCAGACAAAGCCAGCGTGGAGAAATACTTGGAGAACAATCCGCAGTTCGCCAAAGAATACTTCGACAAGAAGGTGCGCGCGGAGGCGCTGGCCGCCGCCTTCAGCGCGCCTCTCGACATCAAAGACACTGCTTCGTTCAAAGAGATCAACTGCGTCCTCGAGGCCGGTCTCATCATGGAGCTGGTGCAGGAGCTGCAGAAGCCGGGCAACATGGAGCAGTGCCTGCACAAGGTCCTGCAGAGGGTCGGCCTCATCATCCAGGCCGACAGGCTCAGCTACTTCCAGTGCAGGGGCCGAAATGGAACGCCAGAACTCACCACTTGCCTCTTTGACGTCACGCCCACGTCCAAATTCGAGGCGAACCTGGTTGACCCGCAGACCGAGATCGTGTTCCCGCTGGAGATGGGCATCGTGGGTCACACCGCGCAATCTAAAAAACCGCAAAACGTCCCAGACGTCTCTGCGGTGAGATATAGCACCTGATGTAGACACGTAGTTTTCCTCCCATTAGGTCCATAAGTGGATTTACAAACTCTACGAAAATAGCAAATACGACCCCACTTTATATTTACCTACTCATAAAGTATATAGAATAAATCTGGGTTGAATCAGAATTCAATCCCCCTTTCCCACCACGGCATAAATTAGGAAGTGATGTTGCCACAGGCTACACCCAACCATTGTTTTATAATATGATTCAGCATGTTAAGTCAATGTTGGGTCAGAGGGGGATTCTTACGGCACAAATGTGAGTTAAAGTACCGGTAACAGCAACTCTGAATCTGACCAGTTCTCTAAGGCTGTTCTGTGTTAATCTATCGATGGCCTGTCTCTTCTTTTTTTGTAAACAGAGTAAAAAGTTCAGTGACTTTGTGGACAAACAGACTGGATACAAGACAAAATGCATGCTCGCGTACCCCATGGTGGTTGATAAAGAGTGCATTGGCGTTGTCATGGCACTGAACAAAATAGGAGCTGATGCGTTCACTGCAGAGGACGACCAGGTAAAGATGCACGAGTTCATACCACGCCTCGAAGGTAGCGTCCCGTTTTATAGTGGAATGTATCAACATTAAGACTTTGTCCTCTTAAAATGCTGAAAGAAACAAAATTTTAAAGGAATTCTGTCTGGAATTTCTTTTCTTCTGCTTGAATAAACCTCTGATGTTGTTTAGACCTAACTAAAAATATCAGTTTTCGCACCACCACAGATATTTTGGGGGGGCATTTTACCTTCCTTGCTTTGAGTGAGAGAATAAGAGGCAAATCTGCTGCCACCTGTCAATCAAACCTGGAATCTTCTTTGGTCCGTAGCTCTTCCAGAAGTACATGAACTTTGCTCAAGTCATCACCCTGCAGCATCACACGGCCTACATGTTCAACGTGGAGTCCAGGCGCAGTCAGGTAAACCCCCTTGCAGTCATGGTGCGCTCAGGCTCTCTGCCGCCGCCGCCGCCGCCACGCTCTTCATCACCAGCTCGGGTTGTTTCTTCCTTCAGGTGCTGCTCTGGTCGGCCAGTAAGGTGTTTGAAGAGCTGACAGACATCGAGCGACAGTTCCACAAGGCGCTCTACACCGTCAGGACTTACCTGCAGTGTGAACGCTACTCAGTGGGCTTGCTGGACATGACCAAAGAGAAGGTTGGTTTTGGGAACTACATTCAATTCCGCACATGTGCTGGAGTCACTGATGATTCCGTTCTGTTCGCAGGAATTCTATGATGAATGGCCGATAAAACTGGGAGATGTGGAACCGTACAAAGGCCCTAAAACACCAGACGGCAGGGTACCCAGCTCGTCGTCTCTCCTCCTTTTAACTTTGTAATATCTGACACAGCTCGAGCGTGCTCAGTCCTTCTTTTTTGTAAACAGGAAGTCATCTTTTACAAGATCATTGACTACCTCCTGGAGGGCAAAGAGGAAATCAAAGTCATCCCGTGAGCTGCCTTTAACTCTCCTGAACTCAGACTGATTTCAGCTGCTTTGGATCTAAAAATCGATATATTTTATGACAGTATTAAACCATTCTCGCTGTTGCTGGACCTCCATAACACCCCTCTGTCTGACTCTTCTCAGGGGTCCACCTGCTGACCACTGGGCTCTCATCAGTGGCCTGCCCACCTACGTTGCAGAGAACGGCTTTGTAAGTGTTTCCAGGCTGCAGCAGGGTAGTTCCTTCTAACAGATATCCGGAAAATGCTACAAGAGTGATGCAGGACAGGCGAGATGAGAGCATGAGCGCAAGATATCCGTTTGTTCATTGTCAGGAAGTCTCAAACTGTTGCTAGAGGGGTCCCTGTGTGGGCTGGACATGTTATTACGGAAACAAAGAGCACATAAATGTAAATATCTTCTGTTATTTTTATACATGACGTTTGATAAACCTGCTTTCGTGTCCGTCTGCAGATCTGCAACATGATGAACGTGGCTGCGGACGATTTCTTCGCTTTCCAGGTAATAACCATTCACTGCATTTGCATTTATTGATTTCATACGTGCAGCCATCTGATTATCACTCAATTATTGATGTAATCTCAGTGAGATAGTGATTTTCTCCCAGCTGTTTAATGGATTAACAGTGGGAGCTCCCCATGCTGCACTTACTCTGTTTACATTGAGAGAATCAAGCACAACAGTGGTTCAAACACGACTGCACGTGGAACGTTTATTTTCACCTCATTTAGAAAGAGGCGGTGGACGAGACGGGCTTTATCATCAAGAACGTGCTGTCGCTGCCCATTGTCAATAAGAAGGAAGAGATCGTGGGCATCGCAACCTTCTTCAACAGGAAGGACGGGAAACCGTTTGATGAGCACGATGAGCAGATTACCGAGGTCAGAGATGTGTTAATTCATGCATGGTAATGAGCGGTTAAGGCGTTAAATTACCTTGAGTTGATGCCAAGCAACCACGGGCGTTGCAGCTAATGGCTCGTCTCCTCTCTCATTATTGTTGTTATTGTTTTTGTTTTTCATCTCAGGCCCTGACGCAGTTCTTAGGTTGGTCTGTGTTGAACTGTGACACCTACGACAGGCTGAATCGTATGGAACATAGGAAAGACATCGCACAGGAGATGCTCATGTACCAGACGAAATGCACCAGCGACGAGCTGCAGTCCATCCTGGTCAGTACTGAGCCCTGCTTCACGCCGCCGCCAAAAGCTGCTACCTCGAGGCAGCAAAGAGATATGAGACGATGTAGACAGAAGAGTCTAATCAGCCTGGACAGGCAGGAATATTTGTCTCTAATTGATGCCGATCAATTAAACTACGGTTCTCTCGTTTATCCCCAGAACACCAAAGAGAAGTTTGATGCAGAGCCTGAGGACTGTGACCAGAAAGAGATGTACAAACTACTGGTGTGTTTGTGTGAAAAGATACGACCCTTTTAGTGCAGTTATTGTAACAACGTTATTGTTGACCAGCTTAACTCATGTCTCTTCTGTGCAAATTGCACTCTTTCTGTTCAGAAATCAACTTGCCCCCCGTCTGACAACATCAACGGAGAGAATCTCTACTCGTTTGCCTTCAGCGACTTCCCGGTCTCAGAGTTTGACCTCATCAAAGCTGGCATTCGCATGTTCTTTGAGCTCGGAGTGGTTGAGAAATTTAAAGTTCCAGCAGAAGTGAGCCATCAACATTAGAGAAAAGCGTTAGCTTCCCAAATTAGCGATGTGGCTGTGCTGCGTTTGTACCTTTTGGCCTTGAAGATGACACAAGCAGCTCTTCTCTGCTTTTTCCCCCCTTTCTTTGCAACACAGACTCTGACCAGGTGGATGTACACAGTGAGGAAGGGTTACCGTGCTATCACCTATCACAACTGGAGGCATGGCTTCAACGTGGGCCACACCATGTTCTGCCTTCTGCAGGTGATGCCTGCATCTCAAGCACACCACATCAAATCTCACGCAGATGACAAATTTACCACTTTTTTATACCTGTGTGTGACACCACGGCTGTTTGATCGCAGACAGGGAAGCTGAGGAAGTACTACTCAGATCTAGATGCCTTTGCTATGGTGGCCGCCGCATTTTGCCACGATATCGACCACAGAGGGACCAACAACCTCTACCAGACAAAGCGAGTCAAAGATTTCGAATACAAATGACTGTAACGCCCAGACAGTATCTTACCTGTTGGCTCAATTCATTTTTATTTGCAGGAGTGCACATCCTCTGGCTAAACTTCATGGAACGTCCATCATGGAGAGGCACCACCTTGAGTACAGCAAAACACTGATGGGTGAAGAGGTATGGCACCTTCCTGGGAACACAATTTAACTTAAATGGCAACGGAGATGCGTTCTGACCACCTGTCATTGCCTCCTGCAGGTTTTGAACATCTTTTGCAACCTCCAGAAGCGCCAGTTTGAGCATGTGCAGCACTTGTTTGATGTCTGCATTATCGCCACCGACTTGGCCCTATATTTCAAGTAGGTGCTTCCAAGTTCTCAGGTTAGCATTTTGCTAACAGCTGATTTATCCCCAAACCGAAGCAGCTGCCCTTCGGGGCTGGGCGGTGTCTGTCCGTCTAATTTCTGACGCTCTTGCTCTCATGCAGAAAGAGAACCATGTTCCAGAATATCGTGAACGCCACTGAGCCAATGACAGACGAGAAGGAAGCGATCGGCTACATCTCCAACAATCCCGTCAGGAAGGAAATTGTCATGTACGGTTCCGACTACAGCATAAAATCCTACAGCTGCTGGGTGTTCTTGATCCACTGGAACTATGTATTTCTGCCTTGCAGGGCCATGATGATGACAGGCTGTGATTTGTCGGCTATCACCAAGCCCTGGGAGGTACAAAGCAAGGTGGGCGACCTTCACAGACAGCACTCAAAGATGGAACAATACAATCAGCCACAGTCCTCTTGACCGCGCATGCATAGAAATAAGAAGTTTGATTTCCAGGTGGCTCTGATGGTGGCTGCTGAATTCTGGGAGCAAGGAGACCTAGAGAGAAGTGTTCTGGACCAACAACCGATTGTAAGGAGCTCACCTCCACCCCTCCTTTTTTATGGCTTCTCTTCATCTCAGGATTGTGTCTCACGTCACACTTCTTCCTCTGCAACCCCCAGCCCATGATGGACAGGAACTGCGCCGAGCAGCTGCCCAAGATGCAGTGCGGTTTCATCGACTTTGTGTGCTCCTTTGTGTACAAGGTAATGAGCAGCTTTGGTGTTCATTATGAAGTCTGAATACCTGTCAGCCGGCCCGATGGAGGCGTATCGAGCAGTAACGATCACAGTCCAGCTGTAGTCTGATTGTCAGCAATGCACCAGATGCAAACTGAGCGAGTGACAGTAGAGGATCATGGTACAGCATGTTTCGCTCCTCTGTAATACAGATATTTTTTGGATCTTTTGACCTTGCCGGAGAGGTTTAAGTTTCAGCCATCGTAGCTCAGACAGCAGCAGATAGATCCGCTGAACCCTCATCGGGACCTGTAATTGGTGTCAGTAGTCGTCTGTTATCAGCTGAAGAATGTACGTGTGACCCTGTGGGCCTGTGAGCTGAGAGGAATGACATGTTTCTCAGCTCGGAAGCGTCCACGAGGGTGCCGGCAGGTCAGCTGCAGATGATGTGGACACGTTATCATATATGTCTTCCTTTGCATTGATAGGAATTCTCAAGGTTCCACAAGGAGATCCAGCCAATGTTTGATGGTTTGAACAACAACAGGTCGCACTGGAATGAGCTGGCTCAGGTGTACGAAGCCAAGATAAAGGCCATCGAGGACGAGAAGAAGAAACTGGAGGAACAGGAGAACAAAAAAGGTAAAATAAAACAACATTGAGGACATGGATTGATGAGCTGAGAAGTCAGTCATAAGTCTCTTTTCTTCTCCATGTGCTCAGCTGGAGATGGAGGGAAGTCAAAGACCTGCACCATCTGCTAAATTACAGTACTTCTGGAGCTGAACTGCTGTTAGGACTACTGGAGACCGCATTAGCCTATTCTAGCCACTAGGGTGCTATCTTAGGCTAACTTGGTCCGTCTGATCTCTTTATGCCCTGATTCAGTCCAGCCTAACTTTAGTCTAGAGTAGTCAGGCCAGGGCTTTGGTTCGGCCTAGCTGTCCCAGCAGGTGAGAGCAGAACCATTGCTGAGCTTTAACGCTGGGTCAGTGAAGATGCGATGGGTTTGAAACATCCTCCATGTAATGACTTTAAAAATGACAGTGGACATTACAAAAGCACTGAATTTTCATAGAACCTCATCCCGCACGGTTTAAAAGCACATTACTCGGACAGCACAAAGACTTTAGAATAGCTGAGGAAAGGTGCTACATGAAGACGCCACAGCTTCTGTAGGCTGCACTCTGCACTTAATTCACTCATTTTAGTTGTTTTTTGCCCGTGAAAAGCTACATAAAGAGTTTGAGATATGACAGCGATCTACAGTGCTCCAAACAAACAAGAGCTGATGTTCTCCGTCTTCAGGCACCATCAGTGAGTTGAGGGTGTTGTTCATTTAATATGAAATATACAGTATATATACATATTTATTTTGTACTGGAACTATTGACAGATTGAGGAGAAATGTTCATAGAAATGTTTTATTGTCCACTGGAAAACATCAGTAAGCTTTTATCCTTATGTTCACCTACCTACAAGAGGTCTGACATGTGTTTAGAGACGATTCAGTCCCTTATCAAGTCAAACTGAAGCCCTTTTACCTGTGGATGTACTTACATGTATATAGTTTACCTATAAATTTGTGTAAAGGTAATGAAGAAGCCTCTGCTGAGGAGATCAGTGGCGTGTCAGACACACAGGGCACAGAGGAGCAAGAAGATCGGATGGGATTTCACTTGATTGTCAGCCAGTGTTGGAGATCCACACAGCTTTAGGCTTTAAGTAGCCTTCTTACAGAAGAGGCAGCAGGCGACCAAAGGCCGGCCGGTGCGTGCAGACGGCTGTTGCCCCCCCCACAGTGAACCGTCGTGAACTGCTCAGCCGCATCCCAGGCACAACTTCCTGTTACACAACAGGATCTCCTCCAATCATCCGGGCATCGATCAAAGGAGCTTAATCCTATAAGAATGGCTTTGGGACTACCTGGAAATGCCTGCTCTGTTGCTCGTGGCAAAGCAGGGGGAGGGGCGCTATAAATGCTAGAGCTAAAACTGCACATTAGATGTTTCCCAAAAAAGCGAGTGAAGAATGTGTTTGTGATTTAGAGGTGAATTTACCTCTGTATTCCTGCAACATCATGATGGCCACACCTCCAGCGCTTTCAAAAATGCCCTTTGTTTCTGCACTCTCTATTCCATCAGCTGTCCCACATTAGAGTGCAATCATTCACTGTATGACTTGTACTGTATGCATACTTCAAGAGATGTAATGTACAGAAATATTAACGAATAAATGGAGGTTGAAGACCAGCCTGCTCTGCAATCACACCCCTGGCCCTGATCTATAACTCATGAAGGTTGGACTGAAAGTGAGCTCTAAGCAGGAAGCCTTGGTCTTAACTGTGTCATATATCGTGCAAAGATCTTAGTGGCATCAAAGCTGGATGAGCCTTCGGGGAAAGAGGATCACTGGATTGTTTCTGATCCCTGCTTGATACAGTGTCGTCTGGTCACCATGTTGATCCACATCCTGCGTTTCTCCTCCTTTTGATTTCATGACGATGGTGATGATGATGATGATCATCATCATCATCTATTGACCTGCATTAATTTGGTCTGGAGGACAAATGCCTGTAGCGCGCTGTAGCAAAAAAGATGAAACACTTGCCGACACAGAACAAATCCTATTATTCCTCACTTCAGTCTGTCAAGTCACGCATAAACATGACCGTTTGACCGGGGGGGAGGGGGGGGGGGTAGTCATACACGGTCTGGCTGTCAATCTTTATTCAGCGTTAACAGCTTAAGGTGGGGCAGCTTCGGTTTTTACCCACCACGGGCTGGGGATGAGAATCACCCTGTAAATATCTTCATTTAAGACTTCCAGAAAAGGTAATCTCCTGAACTCACGCGCTTTCCTGCTCTGAAAGCGTCCACTGCCTCAATCTGAGGCCTCCGGTCATGCTAATCCCTATCGTGTAGCACACAATTTGATCTAGATACTAATTCAGTACAGAAAGTAACAGTATTCACACCAAAAACAGTATTTTAAAGACAATGCTAACAATCCTGCTAATATTAGGCTGGCATAATGCTCACAGAATGTTAACAAGACAACCCTGAAGCTGAGGCTAGTTACAATGAAAGATCCTACAGGGAATTCAGTTGCTGCAAGTTGGGACACTCACATGGACTTTAGACAAGAAATCATCAGTCAGGGTTCAAAGCAGCAGAAACTGTTCTCTTTTTTTGACAGTTTTTCATCTTCCTCCATAAACACTGGGCTTAAAAAGTGTGGCGACACACATGGAATTCAAAGCCTGACATACTGGATAAACATGAAGTTTATTTCTGCAGCAGAGCTGAAACAGAGTCAACTATAAAGGGCCGCCACAACACTCGAGTAGAACTTGATTCATGTCGGCAGAACCCAGGAGGAAGCGCTGTTGCAGCAGGGCTGCTGTCAAAGAAACAGGTCTTCAAAGTATTCGTCAAACTCCTCCTCCCTAGACAGGTACAACACAGAAAATCAGAGGAATATTAGCTGCTGTGATGCACAGTGTTAAAACAGGCTGTTAAATGCTTTGTATGTGTGCCCCCTGACTGCTGCTGAAATATATCTTTCATTTCAAACCAAAGAAGAGAAGGCAGCACCTAGTGCGATGCATCATACAGCGACTGTTGGAGAGACTCAGTACCAACTTGATTCTGCTTGTGTTCAATGCTTAATGACATTTTCATCCCCACCTCACGGGAACACGTCAGACACATAAATTAACACCGTGCAGAGTACATTTTTTCCAAATGAAAACAGCCTGAGTTTTAGTCGTGTGTGCTTGACTCAACGCTGCATCTTACTGCTGACCTTTCCGATGTTGCTGCCAGGGAAAGTAAAATGTCAGTAGGAGCGTGAGGGGAGGAAGGTTAAAGGTTGAGTGATTTTCCTGACAGTTCACAGCAGCTTGGTGGAGGCTGTCTAAGTGGTCTAAATGCAGCACTCTGGTGTATGGAGACCTGTAATGTTGGCAGGCGAAGTGCGAAAGCCTGTCCTCACTGTCTGGTCTTACAGCAGCTTATCAGCTACAGTTTAACATGCACGTTAGCAGTTAGCCCCACCTTGACTTTTCCTCCACAACGGGAGCGGGTCCTCGCCAGTGGTCGGCTTCTGACTGGCCTTCTGGCTCCTCGCCGGCTGGGGCTTCTACAGGAAGAGTTCAACAGAGAGGCAGATCATGCTTTGGAGAAAAGGAAAACTAGGAGGAGCGATGGACGATGCAGCTTTAGTGTCAGCAGCGTGTTTGGGTACATTCAAATGGAGAAAAGTAGCCCCTCATAACAGTGATGTCATCCATCTATCTGTCCAATCATCCATCCCTCCATCCATCTACACTCAGCAATCCCCTTTCTGCCACTCATGCCAAAAAGGGGCTGTGGGTGCTAGCATTGTAAGAAGTAACCATGTTGGAAGCAATATAGAGACAAAACCAACTGTTAACTATGGACAATGAGGACAAGATTAAACACAGGGAGAACCATGGATTTTCAGAGGATGAAGGTCTGAAGGCCGAGGGTCTCACATGATGATGGCTGAAATGTTTGCTCTTTACCCAGGGGAGGTAGGACTGTGAACACGAGGGTTATGAAACTTACCTTTGTCCGACTCTTGGGAGTCCTCTGAGCTGCTGGGGGAGGAGCGATCTGTGGAGGGTTAAACAACAGCCCATAAAAAATGAGTTAAAAAAAAGTGCTGTCTTTTCCTTTTATAATCTGATGAGATTATCCTTTAAATTCGAGCCCGGGTCAGAGGCCAGCCGCTGTACCTCGTTTGTGCTTCTTGGAGTGTGAAGACGAGCTCTTCCTCCTCTTTTTCTTCTTCTTATGTGACGGCTTTTCGTTCTCCTCACCTTGAGTCTTTGGCTTTGCTTTCACTTCCTTCCTCCTACAAATAAAGCAGATTTTTCTGAGCTGAACAAACCTCACATCACTACATGTTGACTACTCCGAGCCTCATATGAGCAAAGTGGAGCCATGTTGTGTGAGGCAATTTTGCTGGGCTCTACAAAGCCACGGGCTGTTTAAGGGATGAGACATGAGTTTTAGGTTCATGTTAGAATTTGGTTTAGGGTCATGGTTGTTTTGGGGGTTACTGGCCTTGGTTAAGGTTATTTTAAGGATAATGTATGGGTAGTGTGTAATGTCTGTGGAGGCTGAAATGAAGATATAAATGTGAAGATGTGTGTGTGTGTGTGTGTGTGTGTTTATATGACAGAGTGAGTGAGTGAGTGTGAGTGTGAGTATCTAACTAAATTCGGTACACTGAAGTGTCGAGTTTAAACATTGAAAGTTAAACTCACTTGTGGTGATAGTTAAGTTTGAAGGAGCACTCGGGACACAGTCCTAGCAGGAAAACAAATTCAAGGTTATATCAAACAAGTTATTCTAGTCAGCACAAATTTATATAGATACAAATTGGAATAAATGTACTTAGAGAAAGTTTGAAAACTCCAACTGGAACTAGATATACCAATGATCAGTACCAAGGACAAAACCCTGTGGAACTCCTGGTTCATCCTAACACCAGTAGATCCACTGAGATCAGCACATGTAAGGACGTCTATAGGAAATACTGAGCATTTACTGAGTTTCACCAGCGCGTTTCTCTTCTCGCCCTGCTCCACGTAGGCAAAATTCACCTCCCAGCTTTTTAGGCCCTCCTGGTTCTCACAGCGCTTGTTTCCGCACTGGAACTGACCTGGAAGTCCAAAAGGTTTAGATGGATTAGGCATCTTTCTGTGTGTCCACTTGACAATAAACACTAAACATTATTTTTATTGGTGCTTTTGTTGTATAATAGATCTACAATATTATGGAAACCAAAATGTAATACAGGACCAGCGTTAAACGTGGTTGCCTAGGGCGCCATCTGTTGGAGGGGCAGAATTGTTTCGCTTGTACAGCAATAAATTTATCAGTCTTAGCTTCATCCAGGAGAGGAAAGTGAAGGAAGGAGACCTAATAGATGTGTAGCCCTAACATTTGCTGCCACCCTACCAGTGCAAGGCCTCCACACTGAAGCTGATGAAAACATTTCTGAGATCCACCGCGTCACAAGAGTGGTTAAACGGACTTGTGCTTATACACACCAACTACAGATGTCTGTCATTTGATGGTACCACAGATACCTTTGCTGCAAGGAAAGCCAGCTAGTTAATGAAGAGTTACTTGAAAGTTTACTCACGTTACTGTTACTCATATATTAAAGTTGAAGTGTTGTGAGATGAATGTTGTCCTTATATTGTAAGTGGGCACCTAGGGCACCAAATTAGGTAGAGCCGGCCCGATGTAATGTATTGTGTTTAAGATCTCCAAACACATTAACAGTTGGGGATTCCCCTAACAATTTGACCCCACCCGCACACCCCAGCTGCTACACCTGATCCCCAGAGGAGCTTAAGGCTGCACTGATCCGGTGTTTAGGGTTCCTCCCAGGTGTCAGAGAGAAGTAGTGCGTCAGAGCATCGTGGTGTTTCCTCCCCTGACCTCACCTTGCCTTTGACAGATTCTCTTTAAACACAGCTTTGAGCCACTTGGATCATGAGGAAGACTTCCCTTTCAAGTGCTGGAGAGATCAGTTTGCAACGGAAGCTAGACCCAGAATGAGGCTGAGCTCAAAAGAATGACATTCATGCATATGTTAGGACTTAAAAAGTAGCATTGGCAGGACTGTTTTTAAGATGTAACACGGTCACTTCTTGTATTCTGATAACTGAAAGTTTACCATTACCAAAAAACACCAAGTAAAGATGATCCAAATCTCATTACTGTTCCATATATATATATATGCACACAAGCTGGTCATTTACAACTCAATTACCCTGCATATGTGGTTAACTATTCTACATGGCAATGAATCACCGACTGACGTTGTCTCAGTCAACGTGCACTTTTTCTTGATGCAACCTTTGTCTGAAATAAAAGAACTACAGAAGCTACCCTTCTCTACCGACCTATCCCAGTCACTGAGGATGACTGAGGATGAGGCCATTTGTCATCACTGTGCCAACGGGATGATGTGAGCTGTGAGTCACAGACAGACAGACAGACAGACGGACGGACGGACGGACAGGCGGACAGACGGACAGACAGACAGACAGACAGACAGACAGGCAGGCAGGCAGGCAGGCAGGCAGGCAGGCAGGCAGGCAGGCAGGCAGGCAGTTCAACTTCTACCTTTGAGAGCACTTTCATTAACATAATCCATCCCGAGCCCCTCACAACTACCAGACAGAATGTCCTCAAAAATGATGTCCTCACCTTTGCGCGCGCACACACACGCACACGGACGCCTGCACGCGCACACCCACACAAGTCAATCAATTCTGTGTAAAGGTGTTAAATCAGTAAAGATGTGTAAATTAAATCCAGCATGTGAGGCTTGTGAAATAAGGTCAATAACTGGCACCTCGCCTACCCATCAGTACAAATCTGTTGCTAGGCATTTTCATTATCTTTTTTTTTTTTTTTTTTTAAAAAGGGGCCCAACACCTTCCACTTTAATCAGAGGGAAGCTATTAGAAATGGTGGTGTACTGCGAAGTGGCTGGACATGAGCTGCTCTCTGGTAAATGTGTGGGTATCCTCAGCTCTCACGTGAGCTGCCCATGATCTGTGAGAAGAGCTGGCACTGGGATGAAGGGGGTAAGCCTGTTACCAGGAGAAACTCCTGTCTTTCTACGTCAATAGCGACTAATTCCTCCAACCCGCAGTCCAATCTCAGGACCGATCCAGCGCAGCACAGATGGGTGTATGATTAACATGTGCAGGATACGTCAGAGGGTAGTCAGGGTGACATTTACACCTTAATTCACTCCTGAACTGCCACTTAAACTCCACAAGTACACTAAAGGTGGACGGATCGAGGAACATTTTAACATTGTCGTTGATGTTGACTTAGATCAGATCTGTTTGTGGCTCTTTAGAAGATAAATGATAGATTTTCAAACAGTTATCCAGACAACAAATGCATGCAAGTTACCGTCTAAACAGTCTCCGTGTTGCTGTACAGCTCTGTTAAACCATTAATTCCACATTTTATCTTATTCTATCACATTCTCATTCTCATTGGTTTGGATCTTGGATCAGGAACCTGAGGGTCACCTATTTTATTCCCCAACATAGTTGGTAGGAGCGTGCACTAGTAGCAGCCCTTGAGCAAGGCACCGGCCGTAAAAGGCATCATTAACAGCATTTGAAGTGGTTTTTTTTTTATTTATCTGTTTACAGTGTGCACATAGCTGCAGAAGCATGAGCGTTAACAAATCTGCATGGTCTGTTACGCGGCATTGAAAATAAAAGTTCGTGTTCATTCTGATTTCATGACGTGACCTGATGTGCACAGACAGAAGGCAAATCTCTCTGGAACAACACACCCAGCTACCGTAAGAGAGCTAACTCTCACTTTTGTACATCTGTGCAACACCCTGGGCCTACAAATACTCTGATACTGGTGTCACTTGGAATGCGGAAGGCAAACGTTTTTTAAAAAAAGTCTTCGCCTCTGAGTGAGAACGCGGCATCACTTCGCAAAAGAGATTAGTATTGATTTCTGTGGAAAGGATATTGTGCGGTGCTCTAAATAGTGCTTAAGTATTTCCTGGGGAATCATTAAGGTAAACACATCAGTGACAGTTGAAGTGAAGTGTCTCTGACCTGATTTAATCCAGCGTCCAGTAGAGTATTCCTAAAGGGCTTGAACTGTCACACTAGGATTAAACACTCTTAATCTGGAACAATATATTGGTTTACTCATCTTTTTCTGACACATTGAGGGTGCGTGGCAGTGTTTGCTGCAACTTTTGGAAGCATTGACCTGCTTCATTAACATGGTAATGCTGTGAAACTATGCCTGGCTCCTGATTCAGTTGTGGACAGATCTGACGAGTTGAACTGATACCGAGCAATTAAAACCCATTTGAACTGGCAAATTCAGCTATTATGACGTGCAGGGATAACAGGTTTTGCTTTGTGTGCAAAAGAAAAAGGGCGAGCCGACCGTTAATGCAAACGAGGCCCATTAATCGTCCCCCAACATTGTGAGTAAACACAGAAACAACTGGAAAACTGGGTTGACAGTAAAATAGCTGATGGTAAAGACATTCCGACAAGGCCATTAATCGACATGGTTGGAATGAGGCGTATCTGTTTAACAGTCTTTAATAATGGAGTGTCTGTCAGGAGAATCCCAGCACGCATGAGTGAATGCAGTGTCAGTTATATTCATCTGTGTCGCCACCTGCTGGACAGTGTTCTCGAGTGAGTGTTAGTATTACATAAATACACAAATACTCTCATTGGCATTAAAAATACAGCTATATTGGTTTTGTCAATAGGATGCAAGAACATACAAAAATAACATGGCTTTTACAACATTCTAAGCAGCTAAAGTAAAGATGACTGCACAAGCTTTCATATATTTGTTCATCCAGATCAGGGGTCGACAACCCGCGGCTCTGGGAACGCACACGGCTCTTTAGCGCCGCCCTAGTGGCGTGACAATCATTCTTAAAGTTTTCCAATGCAGTATAAATGTGAATAATAAATATTTAATTTCAAGATCTCATTATAATGAAGTTAAACTTAAAGCAGAGTGGCCATGTGGTGCGTCATTCTCTCCAGAATGCGCTGCGGGGAAAATAAACATTTCATCATGAATGCTCATTATGTATTTGTAGCCTAATTATCATTTGGAAAGTAGGCTAATACAGCTAATACAGACACTTACAGCATGTGTTGCCTTTATTATAAGCCCTATATAAGGCTTTTAATTTTTTTGCGGCTCCAGACAGATTTGTTTCTTGTTTTTTTGGTCCAATATGGCTCTTACAACATTTTGGGTTGCCGACCCCTGACCCAGATCAATTCACAGATATAAATGATTAAACCATAAGGAATTTGGACATTGTTGTAAAAAAAATTCATTGGCAAAGAAACACAGTGTAAGTCTAAAAGTCAATATGAGGATAATTTAGTGGAGCGCGGTACCTTTGCCAGAGACGACTTCATTCTCAGTCCGCCATCGGAATCCAAACTGTTGGACACATATTTGAAATGTGACAATCAGGTCAGAAATATCGCATTTATTAGCTTCCAATAACTATGGCACACTAACAGTAGCATTCACGCCCAGTGAATCACTCAGGATTGGCTCAAATTTGAATAGCTTCGATCAGAGAAATCTGTGTCTGACTTTGAACCCGTTGCTTGAGTCCAGCCATTATTTTCCAAAAATAAAAATTAAAAAGCACCTAAAAGTTAAAGATCTCCCTTCCTGTTGGGCCTGGCTGCTTGGATTACTTCAAATGTTATCTGAGGTGCGTGTATTCAGTGTCTCCATTTGACAGGTAGAATAACACATCAACTGATGATGCATTTATTGATGGCACAGGCTTTTAGACCCCCCGTCCCCCACCCACACACATTCTCTCCATCTGTGACTTCATCTGCAAGTCACTGGGTCTCAATTACTCGTCACGTCTGATCGAAACCGACCGACCTTGTCAGGAGTGATGCAACCCCCCCTCCCTGTTGGCACGTGTTAACCACGTCAGAGGGATGAGCACCATAACTACTGATCTCCGCTGTCGCGCTGCCTCAAACAATTAGGAGGCGGTTTTGGTGTTTGGGACTGACGAGCACCTTCTCTGTTAGTCAGACCTCCTGACACCTTGATAGATAGTCACAACCAGCCAAATGGGCTCAGCTCTGATGGCTGGCACATTAGCTTCCTGGGGGACGGGTCAACTTCTACTTCCTATAAACCATCACAGCTACTAATGGAGTCTTTTTGAAGTTCAGGCACACTGATTTAGCTTTCAATTTTTGCGGGGATATAGAGACGCAGCTTCTAAATACCATAGAACAACATATCTTTTGAAACGATATATTGATCATTTCACCACTGCTTCATAACAACAGTTTAAAAAGCCCATTGGTTCCATTTTTGCCGTTTCACTGTTACAGTTAACGTCTTTAGATGTTCTATTTCCCACCTTGTTTTCCTTGAATCTGCTGAGGTCAGCTATGCAGTACTCCTTAAAAAGCTTGTCGTAGTACTTTTTGGCGAGCTCTTTTTCCCTACAACAGGATAAATCCAAAAAGGAATAAAGGTGGAATCATCTGCAACAACTGTAGACAAATACTCTCAGTAAGGATTAAAGACAGGATGAGAAGCCTCTAGTTGACTCTAAATGGTTACCATGTCATGTCTTCCTCATCCTCGTCCTTCCAGAGGAATCGGTGGTTTTCGCGCAGCACATCATGATCCGTTCTGTCTTTGGCTCTGACAGGAGGAGCAGCATGAGTGGGTTTAATGAGTGAAACAACACACACGTGTTGTTACTGCAAACACAATCAGATAGGATTGTGTGAGACCGTATGCTTACGTGGCGCGTTTGAAGTCAGCCATGTTTCCTCCATAATATAGGATGTAGTCAGCGACAAACTTCTTATGCCGCTCAAACTGATGGCATCTGCTTAAGGTAAGTATCTCTATGACTGTGAACTTCAAAACCATCTGAAACTTTCAGAATCTCAACAAAAAACAAAAAAACAGCAGGATACAGCATTTAAAGATATCAGGTGGGCTCTTCTGTTCCTCGCTTCCTCTCTAAAAACAATAAACACAACATTACATGAGTATACACACACTCCACAGGACAAACAGTTAAGATATGTAACTTAGAAATGACAAAATCATAGAAAACAACCCTTTCCAGTGTCTGACTGTGGCAATATATGAAATAAGCACCTAAACATTGGAATTTTACATCTGACATGACATACTTTGGTCTCACTAAATTCCCTACTTGTATAAAAGGTGAACCAAAAATGAGACCAATGACATCTCAGAAAATCATAATTCCAAGTAATCTTGATTTTGGGATCATAAATTGCTACTATAACTGGAGATACACAGTCCAATGTGTAATGTAGTGCAGTGATGTATTAATGGGTTTTTATTCCCGCTCTCTATGTAGTCATTTTAATTTGTGGGGGGGGGGGGATACTTATTCTCTTTAGGAATAGAAAAGCATTTTATAATGAGTGTAATGTACTTCACCTGTCCAGTTCACTGCAGTGTAAACTCCGATGGGCCACCTTTGAGTGGCGATCCTTCTGGAAAGGTTTCTGTAAAATTTCCTCCTCATGTTTCCTCACAAAGACACGAATAGTCAGAAAGTTAATGTCATAACACAGGAGCCAGTCTACAGTCAGTTCAATTGTAACAGTTCTTGTTTCGGTGTTAAGTTTTTCTCCATATAATAAAAGAGAAGTTACTGAGACTCTAGAACTTTAATTGTACCTTTTCAGTGTTATTTCGGAAGACTCTCCTTCATTATCATCACTGAAATCAGAGTCGTATCCGCCGCCACCTGCGTGCACCTGAGGACACAGAAATCTACAATTTTACTCAAATGCACCATCTTCTATGACAACATGAAATGCTTTAAATTTTGTAGTAGATATGTGTTTATTATATCAGACTACTGGTGGGAAAAACTGCGTCATAATCGACCTACAGCGTTGATGACGTCTTAACGCAAAAAATAAAATAAAAAAATAAACAAATATATATATACATAAACCTAGTTTTTATATTTAAAGCCACAGGGAGGAGCAGCCATAGAGTGTGTCTTTTATATTTGGGCTATGAAAAGGGGAGTTTAAAACAAGGCAGGTAAAAGAAATTTAGCTCTACTACTGTCTCCATGTAAAGATTTGCAAAGAAATGGGCTACTTCCTTCGTACAATTTGTAATTAACGTATATCCAAATGCTCTTCGGCACACGAGTGCTTTTAAAAACGACTTTCGTTACCTTCACTAGACTATCCATGTCGTTGTACACCACTCTCAGCAAAATATTTTCAAAACGACAAGTCGTCTCTACTTGATGACGCAGGCACTACATCGCAGGATGATGACGTTTACTTTAGGGTCATGAATTATTCAGAGATCTGCGCAGAAAAGCTGAAAATAGGCCATTGTCTTTGTATCTTTTGTCATAAATATTAAGTACCAACAGAGCCGTGATTCTAATTTTGTTTTGGGTATATCAACCTTTTAGACCTTTGTGAGGCCAAGAAACTGATGTTAGGTTTCAATTTATGAGCTAATTGTCCTTTCACTATGTTCATCCGTTATGGTTTCATGCTTGCAATTATTAATTTTAAAAAAAATATTGTTTTCAATATGCGACATTAGTCATCGTGACAGACATGATGACTTCTTTCATTTTGGACTGTGTTAGATTAGACATCAGAGGCGCGTTTGATCTTCATCCAGATAGGAAATAAGCGTCGTTTAATGTTTCTTTATCTTTCATGTGTTCGGATTTTATGGTGGTAGGGGTGAAAGTTCGGCTCCGTCTTGGAACAACCGTGCATGCGTTTCCTGACTTTTCCAAGCGTCACCACAAAAAGACTAGATGAAAAGAAAGAAGTGAGAGGAGGATAAATTGTTCTTTTGTTGGTGAAAGAAAAAATGGCCTGTAAATTTGAGAGTGAGACGTGTTCACCCACCATGTCTTTATCTTTTGGTGGTGACGTAGGCTAAGTAAAGATATTCACTTTAACCATATGGCCCTTGGGCTTTTAAACTCATCTTTCACAGTTAATGTCATTATGGTAGTAGCAGGGAAGAAAGGACCCAGAGTGACTGAGGCAGGTGCATCTGAGGCTCATGAATAGCTGCATCCTATTATGCGCCTCTAAAGTGCACATAAATAATGGCTGGGACTGCTGATAAAGTAAATGCGCACCTTGGGGCCTCTCCCCCTCTCTTCTATCTGTCTGTGTTTCTTTCAATCTCTTTATTTCCCACACAAATCCGTTTTCTTCCTTTAACTCATTCAATCCTTTCCAAGAACTTATTTTGAAATTCAACCGCACATCTAGACTAATCTGCAGCAGTGCGGTTTGTTTTCCAGGCTGAGGTAAATCATTTGCATGACAAAAAAATCCCTCGGTCTTCTTATGTCTCGCCTGTCCCGCATGTGGAATCGTGCGCCTTGCAGAACCAATCCGGAGGAGCGGTGCCAGACGCAAAGAGCAGATACGCGAGTCTACATCAGAGCATAGCGACACAAGCTGCGATCATCGAAAGAAACAAGGTAGCGAAGTATTTTTATACCACTAAGAAACCTTTATATTAACCAATATTGCAGTAGATTGATTTTGCGAGAGGTTGCATGCGCACGAGTGACGACCGTGACAGAAGGAATGGGACTGTCGGACAGAGGATGGAGAGGGCGGACGCTCCCGTTCCTGGTCATCGCTGTGAGCGTGATATCAGCGGATGGACTGAGAGTGAGGCAACCCAGATGCCCTTTTGGATGCACCTGCACCAAAGATAACGCTTTGTGTGAGAATGTTAGATCTGTGCCTCACACTTTCCCCCCTGATGTCGTTTCACTGTAAGTTTCCTGCAGCCTGGAAGAATGAACTTTTGTGTGATGATGCTCAGAGGTGTCTTTAATTCGTCCTCTATTTAATCCTTTAGCTCATTTGTTAAGACTGGATTCAGTGGAATTACTGGAGGAAGCTTTGTTCACACACCTGTCCTGCAGCTCCTGTGAGTCTATCTATCTATCTATCTATCTATCTATCTATCTATCTATCTATCTATCTATCTATCTCTATCTATCTATCTATCTATCTATCTATCTATCTATCTATCTATCTATCTATCTATCTAAACAATGAGGGGGGTGGGGGGGGTATGGAGGCTAATATGCAAATTCGAAGGTGCAGCCTTCCCAATGATGCTGCCAGGATTATGCAATAGACCACATGGTTACCAGCGGGGGCTGGGGGAGAGGAGCTAACTGTGCTTGCTGGAGGAGGGGGCAGAATTTTTATCCTCTTGCAAAAAAAGCGAGAGATTATGATGATCAAACAGGGAAGTAAAGTATAATTAGAGTTCTAAAACATCCAGAGATGATAACTGTTTGGGATTATCCTTGTGACGGAATCATACATAAAGCAATTTTCCTGTATAAAGTGTGTAAAAGAACATATTATGGGCTGCTGTTGCTGGTTTAAAGGGTGATTCATTTACATGTAGGTGGAGGTATCCATTTTTTCTTCATTTTATGAAAACATGTAGGAGGAGAGCCCCAATTCCTGGTTTATTCTTGTCTCTTAAAGTGGGCAGATATGGTGAAAGACTGTGGTCTGCTGTGTTTGGGACTAAACTCACAATAATTTAACATTTATGATGAGTTATAACTATATTACAATTATTTTTTCCACAGACTGTTCACTGGGAATTCTTTTGATTTCATTGATGAAGATGCATTCATGGGTTTACCACATCTTGAATATCTGTACGTATTTATCCATTTTCAGCCCAAAGAGTGAGACACACACACACACACACACACACACACACACACACACACACACACACACACACACGAATTCCAGAATTTGTGTTGACAGCTTGTAACAGTTGAGTTGCCACTGCCAGTACCTACAAAGCTGGACAGACTGTCAGTATCTGAACACCAGAGATAAAATCAGGGCCAGCTGCATCACTGAACAGATCAAAGCAAGTATTCAGATACCTGAGTGAATGGGCAAGAGGAATACCAAATTGAGTTGGTTTGTTTCTTCCTTTTCCAGATTTATTGAAAATAACAAAATTGCATCCATATCCCCAAATGCGTTCCGGGGCCTGAAGGGGCTGCTACACCTGTGAGTATGATCTGTGATCTTCCGTCCTCTGTGGGAGAGCTAAGTGATATTGAAACATCCCCATTTAATCTATACATCAGTTTTCCTCCTTAGCGTCTTTCCAAAGGTGAGCAGAGGCACTGCTGTCAGTGCTGATGTCCAAGATGACTGACTGAAGTGTCAGTAACCTCATGTCTCAAGGGCATGGATATTAAAAATAATAACCTGAATGGGAGGCAGCTTGCTTACTGTGGGCTGGTACTAATAGAATTAAGAAACATTTTACATAAACGTGTTTGCACATTCTCAACTTACTTTGCCTGCTAAAAGTTAAGTAGTGGCAGGTCAAAGCTAAAAATAAATGTACTGTAACCTTACACAGAGTCACTGTGAGGTCCCAAACACATTTTGCCATTTGTGCAGCCCTGTACACAAACACACTTTCTTAATGCACGTGTTGTTAAACATGTGGCAATAATGGAAGGAGGTTTTAAAAGATGGAAAAATAAGCTAAGTAATTTTAAAGGATCATATTGATGTAAAACATACCCCTGAGAGTGCCTGAAGCCAGAAAAGACCCTGCAACTAATTTTTGCCTTGATCATAATGGTGAGAGAATTGTTTATCAGATGCAGAAAATACGACGATCCACAAGACAAGATGATAAATTCTCTTTTCCTTTAGCAAAGACGAAAGGAAGGTGTTTGGGGCTTCCTGGATAGCACTGCAGTCATTGCAGTCCTGTTTGGGAGGGAGGGCAGCACACTTCAGCACCTTTGACTGTCTTATCCCTGCATTTCACTTAGCCTGGACAAAGGGGGGAGAGGGAATAGAGTCCCATTGCAACTGGCACAATCATTCTCTTCATCTTCACAAAAGTCACCTGATCTCTCTGCTGCTGCATGCCCTTGCAGAAAAATAGAAATTTTGGCAGAGTTCAAAGCTTATGGCTTGAGATTCATGCTTATTTTGCCAGAGGACATTTGGCTTGTGACATAGAGGAGGCTGTCATCCAAGGAAGTGAGAACTCACAGTGAGTTTCCAGAGACTTCCATGTTAAAGCTAATATTAAAATAATGTTAATGCTAATGTTAGATTTAAAACACATATATTGGCATGCAGCCATATCTCCCAGCATGGGGGAGGTTATTACAGCATTACAGAGAATAAATACATTTTTTAGATGGCACAGGCAGAGATGCCCACTCTACAGCTCCAGTCCCGTCTCAGGGGAAAGTGTGCTCTCTTGCTCTCTTGCTGGCTCTCTTCCTCCCTCCAAAAAACTCACTCTCAGATAAATAATGCAGCTTTCATGAGTTCATGCCACAATTTTATTTCAGTTTCATCTTTTTTCTGGTTTGAAGTTCAGCGCTTTGCTTGCAAATCTAATGTCTGCAGGGCACTGTCCTGGTTGGCTGGATTTCACAGCACGCAGAGCTATCTTTGCTCATCCCGATCCACAGTCTCAGAGTGGATGTCAGCTAAAAAGTAGAAAACTGTGATTCAGCCCTGCAGCCAGCATCGAGGGAGTGAAATATTCCTAACAAATGGATGTCTGTGCCCCATGTATCCCCTTTCTCTCCTACTGATGTAACATTTTTGTATTTGTTTTTTTGCAATATCTGTTTTCAGGGCGTTACTACATGAGATTGCCTATGATGTGATGACTGTGTGTACTAGTCTCCTTTTTATTCATTAGGAGTCTGGCTTACAACAACTTGGAAACGCTGCCCAGAGATGTTTTCAGTGGCATGGAGGCTTTGACTAAAGTGTGAGTTAACATCTAACCGTATCATTTAATTATCGTCACTTACGCTGGTGGATTCCATTGTTTTACTGGAGTTTCTTGTTGGACCATTCACTCTCTTTTGAGTTTTACATCAATACCCTGCAGGCCAAGGTTTGGGCCTGATTGGGGTTCCTTTACCTTGATGAGGCATATAACATGCTCTAGTCCATAGTGACCATACTGCCTATGTGTGATTACATTGATGACATCTATAAAATGGCCTCCAAGTGTGCCCTTAACAGACTGGATGCTCTCCACCAATCAGCTCTCCTTTTTGCCCCCGATGCCTTTTCTCACCCACTGTTGTGATCTGTATGAACCAACAAGTTTTTCCGCCTTCCCTGGCTTCATCACTGGCGTCTACCTGTCTATGAGACTCTACTAGGGAAAACAATATCAATATCTCTCCAACCTCTTGCACCCTCCCCATAATAACTATCACGTGAGAGCCACTGACATCATTACTGTAGTCTATTCCAAATGTCTGTATTGGTTCTGGGCAAAATTCCTTTCCTTTTGTTGCAGCAAGTAACAGCCTGTTGTGTTGACTTCCCTACTGGTCTCTTTATATACTAGTGTTTTTTGTGTTGCTTTTGACTTCATTGTTGTTTCCTTACTGGATGTGTGGCTGTCTCTTGGATTCAGGTGTACCTTTTGCTAAGAACCTGTTCCTGGTAAAATACAGGTGAAATAACAACAAAACAAAGACAAAGGTGCAGAATAATCTCCTTTTGACATTATTTTCTAACTGTAAATAATGACAAAATGATATTATTGTAAGGTTGTGCTGTAGAAAAGAGGGCTTCTGAAGGTAGACCCTTGACGTAATGGCAAAATGTCAGGAGAGTAAATAAATGATGGAGATGAGGCTCTGCTGCAGGAGATGAAGTGATGTAAAGTGATTGGACACTAAGCACAAACCAAACAGACATAATGCATCATTTGTGGGTATTTTATCATGAAGATTATCAGTGAACACCCATGTCTCATCCACCCATGAATGTAGAGATCTTCGTGGCAACAACCTGATTTGCGATTGCAAGCTTAAATGGCTGGTGGAGTGGATGCACCACACCAACGCCACGTTGGATGAGATCTACTGCAGTGGTCCGCCCAGCTACCAGGGAAAGAGGCTCAACGACCTGCTGCCTCACTCTTTTGACTGCATCACATCAGGTCTGGTGTTTCAGCCACGGTGTGATATTATCCATCTCAAGGTTCATGTTTTGCACTGAACTGGCGTCACCTTGTTGTTTTTTAGAGTTTGCCTCCTATCAGTCCCTGAAGTTTGAGTCAATCTCAGTGGAGGCCTTCACCTTTGGTATGGACCAGTATGTTGTGTTTGCCCAGCCATTCGCTGGGACGTGCAACTTCCTGGAATGGGATCATGTTGAGATGACCTTTAGAACTTATGACACCATTGAAAGTGAGTTCAAATGAGCGGAGTGGATGTGCTGTTTAAAAGATGGCAGTAGTAAATCTCTTTCCCACAATGATGGCCCCTGAATATTCACAGAACATGGCACAACGCGCTCTCTCCTCTGTTTTTTCGCCAGGCACATCCACTGTTGTCTGCAAGCCCATGGTGATCGACAACCACCTCTTCGTCATTGTAGCCCAATTATTTGGGGGTTCGCACATTTATAAACGTGACGTTTCTGCCAACAAGTTCATCAAGATCCAGGACATCGACATTCTAAAGATTCGCAAACCTAACGACATTGAGACGTTCATGATCGAAGGAGAGTCTTACTTTGTGATCGCTGACAGCTCTAAGGTCAGTGACCTTTGCCTGCTTATTACATGAAAAGGCTCGAGACACATTGCTCATTGTATGGTGTACGACACGCTGCCATTTCCTATTGCAAGGCTGAGGTTTTAGGGACCCGCGTGTTGCCAGCTTGCTCTGTCACATCCTTACAGCCATCGTTTTTAGGGCAACTGTGCCGGGATTTTAAATGTGGGGCACAAAAGAGAAGTTTCCTAAAACAACACATTGATTCACAAATTACTCTTTATCACACCGTGCGTAATTATTATCCTCCTACTCAATTTTACATGATTGGAAAAACAAACGAATACAGGTTTGTAACTTGTGAAAGTGCTCAGCATGGGCAAAGAGGGTCATTAAAGTGTTATAGACCAAATCTGCCCAAACGTGCAACAGAGCTCTACTATCGCTATCGCTAATCTCACCTGAAGCTGAATAAACCCTAAACCTGTTTTCCCGGATCCTTCTTGACATTTTGTTCACATTTCCCACGCAGGCCGGCTCCACCACTGTCTACAAATGGAATGGCAATGGCTTCTACTCCCACCAGTCACTCCACCACTGGTACCGGGACACGGACGTTGAATATTTGGTGATCTCCAATAAAGCCCACCTGATTTTGTCCAGCAGCTCTCAGAGGCCCGTCATCTACCAGTGGAACAGAAGCCAGAAACAGTTTGAACGCAGGACAGACATACCGGACATGGAGGACGTCTTCTCTGTCAAACACTTTCATGTGAAAGGTGAGAGCTGCAGCAGTGGAGCAACATTAGGATTGATTAAATGATCACTATGCTGCACAAAAATCACTCCTCAGCTGGAATCTTGTACTGTACTGGATGACCATCAACCTTTCCTGTCTGTCTAGGTGAGCTCTTCATTTGCTTGACGAGATTCATTGGAGACTCCAAGGTAATGCGCTGGGATGGCGCCATGTTCAAAGAGCTGCAGACTTTCCCCTCCCGCGGCTCTATGGTCTTTCAGCCCGTCTCCATTGGCAAATGGCAGTATGCCATCCTGGGCAGCGATTATTCGCTGACACAGGTCTACCAGTGGGATGCCAAGAAGGGCCAGTTTGTCCCCTCTCAGGAGCTGAACATTCAGGCACCTCGTTCATTTTCTGTGCTTTTTGTCGACAGCCGGGTGTTCCTGCTCGCCTCCAGTTTCAAGGGGAAAACCCAGATATATGAGCACCTCATCATTGATTTGAGCAATTCAACCTTCTGAGATGATTTTTATTTGACGTTTCTGAATTAGAACCCACCAGCAATTTCAGCCTAAAAAGGAATTCCAAAGATTAGTGTCTATTATTTAGTCTTTGGATTGCGTTTGACTTTGTCTCAGTGCATATGGTGACAAATTTCAGTCATTTTAACAAGTTCAGGGGCCTGTTGCAGCTGCTTTGAATTAATTCATCCATGCTTAATAAAATCAGTCCCATTTTTGGGAATACATTTATTCTTTACCTATTGGAAAAACACAATTCTGTTCAAAAAGCGAAACGACTATCTTTTACAACAGGCAAAAATGTGACTATACATCATAATTAGTATGTGGAGGAATATGTACTGAAATGAAAAGGGACAAGAGACAAGAGGCCTGAGTTTGTGACCCTCACATCTTCATGTAAACGGGCTGAAGGGGAGCACACACTGCATTACTCAGCATGGAATACATACATCCATTAATGTTAAAGAATTATTTTTAATGAGTGATGAATACTGATGTGGCATTTGAGTCTTAACACTGTAAACAAGTGGAAATATGAAAAACAAAAAACCAACAACACACAGGCATTGGTTAAACAAGACTGTGTGCATGATCCATACATTCATAGTATTGATTCCTGATGAATGACTCGCTAGAAGCATCCCACTGTGTCACCTCGCCCTCCCTCTTTCACTGCACTTTTGCCCCTTTTCTCCCTCAGTGACAAAAACCATTGTTGTCTTTACTCCGCAGCTAAAAAGCTGAGCGCTGTCGGCCACCTAGCACCTGTGCATTCACAAGGTCCTCTTATTGTGACAGGCAACAACGTCACTGGCAACAACTTGCCAAATATGTTTACATAAAAAAAAAAAAAAAAAAAAAAAGGGAAAAAAAAACTGTGTAAATCTGTCTCTCTGACATTGATTTGTATGTTTACCTAGATGGCTCATTGTTTTGTATTTTAGATCTACAATTTTACTAGCTAATTTAAAAAAAAGAAGAAAAAAAGACCACCACATTAAATGTTGTTAAACCTGGAAAAGGTGTGTTAAGACTTAATCAGTGTAATTTAGTTAGAATTTTACCCTTTTCTTCTTCATGTTGTTATGTGCCATTTTCCGTGTTGCGTTTAAAATAAAAATAATCATAAAAAAATCAAATAATGTGAGTTGATAAACTTTAATTCCAATTACTGGCTTTTTAAAGTATATCAACTGTGTTGTATGTTTCGCTTTAATTACCCATGGATTTGAATTCATGTTAAAGTTATCTACAGCAACCCTGATCTTAAATCCCAGACACGAATCCCTTCCGCAGGGTTTAATTCAAAAATGGGTTGAATTCACGTTAAACGGCCTTAAACAACAACCATCAGTATCCGACACATCGAGCTCATTTCCGCCCACGTGTGGCTGAGGTGCGCGCTGCAGGCCAGCTTGGGTATCCTGCCACCAAGGTTAGTCATTAACCTTCTCAGGGCACCAAAGAAGGCGCACAGTCGACCTGCGCTGTACGAGGCATGCGGTCCCTTCGACGGCGCAATATACCATGGGCGACCGTAGCAACAGAACAGAGGACAGCGCTGTCACCGTGGAGGACGACATTACCGTAGTGTTACATAAAGTTGCCCGGAACGGCTCAGACAGCGGCGACGACCATGACGAGCCCGAGCAGGGCGAGCGGAGCGCCGAGAGGATCCACTTGCAGCGGCGGGAGCCGCGCGACCACGACGCCGGTGATGCTGGGAGGACGAGTGGGGAGGCAGGAGGCAACCATTCCCCGGAAGACAACCGGAGGAAAAGACTCTGCCCCCGGGCGTTGTGCGTCAGGGGCGAGCCCGCATCCCCACCTGAAGGTAGAGGAGCCACGAAACCCAAAAGTTAGTTCGAGTTGAGCGTCTCCTTCCTGAAGTGACTGCAGCGTTAGTGGCGCCGAGACGCCGATCCGGAACCGCGGCGGAGCCGGTGTACGGACCAGCGGACGTCATGTAGCGCTCGGTCACGGCGTTGACATCACGTGTAGGTTATTAACCTATAAGCTGCTTATATAGGGTTAGAGTTAGAAAGAAACCACCTTTAAAAGCCAAATTTAGCATCAACCGGAGCCTTTGGTTTCCTTCCATGACTGGAATTGACTTAAACTAAAAAGAAATCCGTGTTACGTCACAGTGATAACAGGAAGGTCCCGTTTCTGTGTCGCCTGTTTATGACATCGAGCACCACAGGAGATAGTGGCCTGCATTATAAAAAAAGAAATCCATATCTAAAAAGCTTGTGTGCTGTGATAGGGGGGCACAGGTTTCACATCAGCTGTAATTTAGGTGATAAAAGCGCTGTAAAGCTGCTCAACACTTGCATCACCCTCGGAGGATGAATGACTGTGCACTTTCGCAGCAGAGACCTTCTGTTGGCAGAAATATGTTTGCGTGCACCATTGTCTTTGTTTAAAGGTTAAACACACCAATTAACCCCTCGGGTCATATCTACTTATTACCATCTGTGTTTTATGCAAATGGAGGAAGAAAGAAAATCTCAGCCAGGCAGTAGAAACGTCCTCAGGCAACAGAAACTCGACTGGAATAAGGAATTTGGACTTATGCGTGCATCGGGATGCGGTCTTGAAAACAAATGCTCATGCTCAAAGCTCAGTGAATCTAGGTCAAATTGTGGCTTTCATTTGAAATCCTCAGCGAGCGCGGGTGATGTTAATTTTGTCTGTAGCCATCACACCCATGTGTTCTAGACTGTGCACATCGATCCAGTTCCGTTCACGTTCACTTTGGTTCCAGAGGAGAATTGTCCCTTTCTCCGATAAATAGGATGGAAAAATCCCCCAGGCTGTGGGCAAATACAAAGGAAGACCCCTGAGAGCTTCGCTTTCAGCGGGATATCCACAAACATATCAGATTATTGTTTGAAGTGCTGCGTTGGCAAACATCTCTCTGCCGATTTCTTGCTAATCGTTTGCTTGTGGTGCTCCGATCCCTTTTTCCCACCTGGCTCACGTGGAGTTCAATAACACAACGTGAGCTCCATTCTCCCCTTCTCCAGTTACCGTGCCAACAGAAGCATGAACAATAGCAGTCTCTCGCCCTCCCCTGACCTTGATGCCCTCTCCATTTGTTCTCCTCAGGTGCACAGAAACCAAAAAGATGTCCGGGCCTTGGTTTGTTCTACGCGTTCTTGTCCTCAGTTTTCTTCACAGTCATCGCCCTCTTGGTGAAAACCATCCAGGGAGTGCACGCCATCGAGATCAGCGCTATACGCTGCTTCTTCCAGATGCTCTTTGTGGTGCCGCTTCTCATCTATAAAAAGTGAGTCACATAAACATCGGACCGTGGCCCCAACTGTCACACAAACGTTCTACGCTGTAATTACACCGTAATTACGGGTACAGAGACAGTCTATAATTCGAGGGATCTCAGGGATTCTGCATTTCTGCCTCATTGATCTGGGTCTTTTCACGGCTCCCGAAGGGACAGTTCACATGAAAAAGGACCTTTATTTAGCCATTTATTGTGGAAAGCGTGATGTTTTGAATGATACCTGGAAAATCTCTAGAACAATAGCCTGGTCCTGAAATCATCATCCAACGCAGTCTGGTGCACGAGGGAGGAAGCAAGTGTCAAACAGCACAGACTGAGGTAGCCGACATGGCAGCACAGCCGTGCGCACGTGTGATCGGAGTATGCAACGTGACTGATCCAGAGTCCTTAGTAATAAACGACTCTCCTCGCTTCCCTTCTCAACCCGACCCACGTATCTGTGAATCTGTCCCGTCCACCTCACCTCCGCCATCCCTCAATTCTTCCCTTCTCTCCACCTCAGTCTATAATTCTGATCATCCGTCTGTTGCGTCATCTGCTCGTTCATTCATCCGTCGTCCTCGTGTCTCCGTCGATCCAGGACGGGTTTCCTCGGCCCCAGAGACAAACGGAAATACCTGGTGCTCCGGGGTTTCATCGGCTCCAACGCCATGATCCTGCTCTACTACGCCGTTCAGCAGATGCCGCTGGCAGATGCTACCGTCATCATGTTCAGGTGGGGTTAGCCTGGATCATAACCACGCTCAGTCTGTGATATAGCTGACATTAAACCTCTCTCCCTCTCTGCTACGGACCACTTGGTTCCTGTCATTTCCTGGCTCCTCAGTAATCCGGTGTTTACCTCCCTGCTGGCCTGGATCTTCCTAAAAGAGAGATGCACAATCCTGGACTGCGTCTTCACTGTCTTCACTCTCACCGGCGTCATCCTCATCGCCCGGCCTCCATTCATCTTTGGCGAGCATCTGCTCGGCATCGAGGGCAACTACAGCAACCACATCAAGGGGACCATTGCTGCCTTTGCAGGTAATGAGAGTTTCTCATATTCAAATAGCGGCTCACGTGACCGAGTATTTAGAAACGTACAAGTCGTCGCCTTTACCTTTGCGCGGCCGTCTGATCTATTTCCAGGAGCCATTGCGGCCGCTTTTACCCTCGTTGTCCTCCGTAAGATCGGGAAGAGTGCCCATTACTACCTCTCTGTGTGGTACTACGCCGTCATCGGCTTCATCGAGTGCATCATCACCGTATCCGTCCTCGGGGAATGGAAACTCCCGTCGTGTGGCCGCGATCGCTGGATACTGGTTTTAATTGCGGTGCTGGGCATTGCCGGCCAGACCTTCCTCACCAAGGCCCTGCAGATAGAGAAGGCTGGGCCCGTGGCGCTGATGCGGACCGTGGATGTGGTTCTGGCCTTCATCTTCCAGTTCATCTTCTTCAGCCGCGCACCGACCTGGTGGAGCCTGGGGGGGGCGCTGTGCATAGTGGCCAGCACCAGTGGGATAGCACTTCGGAAGTGGTACAACCACTCTCACAAGACCTGAGAAGGACAGAGAACACAGAAAACATCGGTATTGTCATTTATTCTATTTTTCTCACTACCAGATGTTACTGATTTACTCTGTGTTTACGTGTTATTCACACACAGACCTCCAGCTTTCAGCTCAGCATGTAATCAATACTGACGAGTCGATGAGTCAGTTTGAGTTTTGGATTTCTGAGTCAGACTGTTTTTATTTCTATAGATGAAATGACATGTTGAAAAACTGCCTTAAACCCAGACAGGTGTCTCGTCCGCTGTGAGATCTCAGGCTGGTTGGACCTGCACGGTGATACAATCCAGTCAGCGTTTACTTTAGCCTCACCCAAAGCAAAAGCTAAAGAGGCGCACTCTCTTCACTGGGACCAGTTTCTTTCCCATGCGACAGTTGCCATAGTAACCTAAAAGGAAGAGTCTAAAATCTACTGTATTGCATTTATAGTTTAGTTTAAAGTTTTTAAAGACGTGGCTAAATAGATATCTGGTTGAAATCACAGTCTTGCTGTCGGGTTCTCTCAGGAATCTCTTTGAATATGCACATTTTAGCTCCTTTATTCCCCCTTGTTCTCTGATATATTCTAGGGAACATTTGAAAAGAAATCTTTAATTTACACTCTCCTGAAGTGCCTTAAAGAAGGAATCGGGATGCTATTTATAGTGGGGCTGCTCAGCACTTCCTTCTGTTGTACACGAAGGAGACCACAAACTGCTAATGCAGAATAAAAGTCAGTGGTATTTACCGGTAATATTGATGAAATCAAGTGATAACAGCCAGTCATGTAACCAACCAGGAGTTGTGTGCCTGCTTGCATTTGCACTGTGTAAAACAAGAATCCAGTGTTCCTTGAAGAAAGTAGTGGAACGAAAGCAGTCCGTACTTAACGCAGTCCTGTTAGGACCTAAAGATCTGCCTCGAAACCAAGGTGATCTCTGTTATGCATTAATTGGCCTTATGTTTGTTTCTAACCAATCTCTTTAATATGGTTAGCATTGTAGCCAAGAGTCACGTTGTTCAATCTGCTGGAAGCACTTTGCATCTGTTCATTTATGGCACGGTTACAGAGCTAAAAGAAGACGTGCATTCTATGATAATCGATATACTAATTATATCCATGCAATTTGCTGTGGTTTGGAATTCATCTCAACTATGCAAAGAAAAAAAAAAGAGTTCAAATAAAATATACTCTGGTTGGGATTGAACATTTTATTATATTAATCAAAGATATTTGTAATAAAACATTTTTGGGGGGTTTTAAAGCCCAAGACGTGGTGGTAGCATTAATAGGCGCTCACTGTATGTGCCCATGGAAACTATAATCAAGCTTTTTATTGAAAACTCAGGCAGCGTGAGGGACGTTACTGCATTCTCAAAGCACCGTGACACTTTACTGTCCTCAGTGCAGCACGCCATGGTGACCTTTTCATGTCCGTGTTTGATTTGCTCTGCTCTGCTTTCTGCCTCTCTGACAGTCAACTCTTGTTAAATGTAAAGTTCCCAAAAAACAGTTACTTTTACTGGTTTCTAAGCCATGCTTTCATAGTAAATACTTTACTCTTTCTGTAATGTATTACATCCAAACTTTCTATCAGACACATTGTTTTTATTAAACTGTCAATTAACTTCTCAGTCTGTTTGCGTCTTCTTCTGAAGAAAGCTTTTCCCCTTGAACAGCTCTTTTTGGTATTATCCATACATGCATTATAGTCACAACCCCTCTGTTACGCCCAGCTCTGCTTCTTACTCTCTGCATTTGTCAAGCTATGCCCTGAAACCCCCCAAATCTGCTCCGAATCCCCCCCCCACACAGACATTAGTACAAATCCCCCTGTGTTAGACCGGCTCTGCTAATCACTCAATAGGGGGCGATTGTATGAAGCGAGCCGTGTCCTCTTTTGCAAATCACTGAGTCAGGTAGCTGGTGCTCAGAGCAGCACCTGGTGAAGTGGATTGTGTTGGTTGTATGCATGCAGGTTATTTGTCTCCTTTGTTTACTCCCTAAACCCCTTTTGTAAACAGTACAAGGCGCCAGCTGTTTAGCTGTGTCACAATTCCTGCCACATCTTGCCACAATAAAGATTATTACGCATAGTGTTTCATCTGTTATTAAGCAACAATAACCAGTGTTTTGCAACTAATTAATAAACATTTTCCATCATTTTAATCCCAGCTTTACTTACAGCCTCATTTTAATTAAGCAGATGAGGAAATGATGTGGGATTTGAAGTGTAATGCATATCTGGGTGTGCTTTTAATGTGTCCAGTAAAGATTTTATAACATTCTCCTGTGCTCTGAAACATAAGGGGTACCTCAGGGGCCCATTCTTTACTACTGTGGTTTTGTTAAATGAATGCAGTAAAGGCTAAGTATGACACATTCTGTCCATATTGTGGCCCGTTGTCCGTTCAGACTCTTTTTAGAATTGTATCTTTTTATTTTAAATGTATGCTGTTTTTATCTCTTGACTTGAGAAGCTCTTGCTATCCTACAAATCATCTACGTGTTTTGCAACATAATGTTGCAGTCATGTTTGTTATGGTCAATATACTATAAAGATTACCTACTACAGTGATTAACTTAATGACTTAGGCATCGCTTAAGATAACAAAAAAATCTGAAATACTATGACGTAATTCTACCGCGCAAGACATGTAATGATCATAACCCGCCAGCAGAGGGCAGAAATGATACAACAATATATTACCCTGCCGGTCTTTAGACGTTTCCGAGAGGTACCTTCACTTCGTATTCTCAACAGGACAGATTTCCAACATTGTCTAAGATTATATATTGAACTGGAAAAAAGGATGTTGCAACTATCAGTAAAATACGTTTAAAACAAGTTCACCCTGATGCTCATCAAGGGTTGTTGTGATGACTCTATGATGCGCCCGTGGCTGCTTTTTTCTAAAACATATGAGACAAGAACTGAGGATGTCCCTGGGAGTGCAGAGTACAACATAAAATGCAAAATAAATGTGAGTCATAATAGTGTTCTTTTTCATTGTCTCCAAGCTGGGGACTCCCCAAGGTTTACACACTCCAGAGAAGAGTTGGAGGAATGGAAGGCTTGCACATTCCTGTTGGATGGCATAATACTTCCCATCAACAGAACGGGAGGGAATTGGAAAATAATCCCTCAAGTTTCCAGGTTGGAATAAAACCCTGTAATATAGGCTGAGAGGAGGAAATGGGGATCTCATAAACACGTTCTTTAGGTGTTTGGGATGCTGGTGCACATCTACAAACAAGATTGTGAGTATATTTGTGATTTGGGAGCATATTTGGATTAGACACAGCCAAATATCATTAAACAGATAGTCTGCACATGATAGCTATTACTAAAGGACACAGTTGTGCACATATAGGCAAAGCTTGGAACTGGCTGCGCATGGTGCAGACATGTAGACAGACATTCCAACGTGGTGACACACACACACACACACACACACACACACACACACACACACACACACACACACACACACACACAGGTCGCAGTTATTGTCCTCCTGTCCACGGCTCATTTGGCTACTGAGCTGCTTCGTTTACGGCAGGTGGGTAAAATTAGTTGTTCTGATTGGAAGTTTGTAGTTCTAACTGGCCAAATTAAAAACGAACGAACGAACGAACAAACAAACAAAAAACAAGTCTACTTTTTGTTTTTTTTCTCCCCACAAAGTCTACACTTGTCAACACCTGTCTTCCAAGGTTTCGGATTTTTTGTCCACTGTGAGAAAAGAAAGCGTGTGTTGCTTCTGCCTTTTAGGACATTAATACAAAAAATATGGAAACAAGAGATTTTGTTTGCCAAACGCTTCAACAATCTAATTTAGAAACACACTCCTAAAAACTACCACTTGTGAGTTATGACTTTGAACTTGTGGAGTGTTTTATTTTCCGAGGAGCTCCTGAAGGCATCATGCATTGAGTGGTTTCCCACCGCGACGCGGGCTGCTCCATCATCAGAGAGTCCAAGTCAGTGCACACATGCGTTTTTTAGCCACTTTGGAGCCTTCCACTAGATACTAACTGGATATCGGAGTCCTGGCTGGTAAGTTTTTATACCGTCCCAAGTGTCAGATTCGGGGTCAGGCAGTCCCGGTTTAGACACCTTTCACCGGGTTGCGGAGCGAGTGCAGTAGCGGTTCCACACATTTGGTTGTTAACTTACTTGACTCATTTCGGGCGAAACTTCAAAATACCAACCTCATCCCCTGGAATCTGCTGCCTGAACATTCTCGCCAAGTTGGTTTTTCGGGGGTGCGTTTTAAATGAAGCGTCAGTCGGTCATTGTTTTGTTTGGTTTGTTTGCATGTTTCGAGAGCCATTGGTGCAAGTTTAATCTCTGTGAAAGACATTTCATTTAAGGTTCCTTATCTTTTGCTTTAGGCGAGAACACTTACATGCATTTCAAACGCGTGTGTGTTTGTTTCTTTGCCATGGCAGATCACCATTTCCACAGGGGATCCATCAGGCATCCCACTGAGATTTCCCCCTGTTGTCAAAGGTAATACATATTTATTGAGTCCACGTGGAGTAAACAGAGACAATTTAGTCAGATCGAAGTTGACCAAATAATCCATTTCGCATGTGATTTAATAGCACTGTTTCTGGAATATGTGCAGCTTTGCTTTACAGTATGTGGTGCCTGCTGTCAGCATGATCCCACTGAAAAGAGTGTTTACTGTAACTATGCAGCGAGACGGAGCCGTGTGTTCACAGGTCTGTCTGCACACCTCTCAGGACGGCTGGTTGGACTCAGTAGCAACATGTTGTATTAAGCTGAGTGACAGGTATCATCACACCACCGTCCTCAAAGTGGGATATGGCCGCACTGATCCTCCTCTCTGTTGGCGACAGGTTCTCCGATACTGGCGCAGAGTTCTGTCTTTCAAGTTTAACCCTCCTCTCCCTCATCTGAATCATTCTTTTTGGTCTTGGTTAGTCAGAACATGCATGTGCACTCACAGCACGTGCACACACACACACCCTCTCTCTCTCTTCCCTGTCTCCCCTGCACTCTAATCAAAGCCATATGTTCTCCAGGTCCTTTGCATGAACACTCTGTTGTGTTTCAACAGTTCTTAGTGAACCCAGCTGCTCTGCTGTCTTACTGAGGCAGAAATGGTTGAAACTGAAAGGAAACCTTCCTTTTTATTCTTTAGTAATTATCAGATTCTGTCTGCAATAGTCACATCCACTCATATCTCGTTTTCTCGCCTGTGTTTGTACATTGCATTGTTGTGTTTTTTTTTTACCTTTTTCTTGAATTACCCTGTATCTGTCCATCTTTTCTATGTGACCTTGTTTCATATCTGCGTGCTTTTATTTCCTTCATTAATAATACAATTAATAATCTACGATACAGAAGTTTAAACACTTCTGTCTTCAGGCAGGCTTTTGTCCAGACATTCAACATTTGCTATTTCAACCATAAAATCAGGAGATTTGATTATATTTGCAAAATGTCACACCCTTAAAGAAATAAATGTTACGATATTAAACCATTGCACTGCGCCTGCATGTGCCTTTCTGTGAGCCCTGCAGTGTTTCCACTTATTTCTGGGTTTCAAACTGTGAATTGAGCCTCGCACTGGGCTGGACCTTTTCTCTGCTCACACTGTTGGAGCATTTAGGAGCTCTCCTGGTAAAACCCCTCCTGAATCTAAGATATGAATTTAGTGTGATCACTCCTGGCAGCTGATTGGTTTTATAAATCTTTCCAGGGTGTGTAGGCCCACGTTGCCTCCTTAGATGAACCAGCTGCCACTCTTCATTAAAAAACTGTGGTCTTGGGGGCCATAATGTGGCTTCTAAAACCTTTTAATCTTAGAAACCATTGTCGTTTGGCACCGTTACGTGACCATTACTAATATAAAATGTTGTCATGCGGGGACCCACTAGAAATGGCCACATGACTCATTTTGGATGCCGACCCAGAATATTTAATACTACTCCCTCCCTTTACTTGAAGACTAATGTGGTGCAAGGGTTGAGGGTTCTGCTTGTCTGGATAAAGTGCAGCTTCCATTCAGAGCCTTTTCCTCTGAAATTTGACTGGATGCACTTTTCCATTATTTTTCAACCACCTGAGTTTAAAGTCGGTCCTCAGACACAGGTGGTGCAGGCCAGTGTGAGCACCCTTCCTAATGATTAAAGTCGTGGATAGAAGCACTATCAGCAGCTGGTCTACGTCACTTTCTCTTCAGCTTGGGCCAACTGAAAGAATGCGATCCTATTGTGGTCATATGATGGGTCTTTTCTTCTCTGGCCCTCTGTGTTAAATGGAGAGGGGAGGTGGGGGGGGGGGGGGGGTTGTTAACATTTAAGGGAACATTGCAGAGATTTTGGGGTCTGGGTGTTGGCATTAGCCACATTGTGCTGCACTTCAAATCTGTCACCCGTATAGCACAAGTTTTAATGCCACTGAAAAATCCTGAATGAAAACACGATCCGACCCGATCACTGACACTGTTGTTTTCACATGCTGCAAGTTTTTTTTCGGTCTGTGGCCCTGAAGCCCCGGGAAAGCTGCTTCTTCCTTTGACCGGCCTGTCATGCTGCTAGCTGACTCCAGTTGAGCTGAACCAGGTTATTAATGGCATATTTTGGGTCCAACTTCAAAGCTAGCTTCACAGGTTAACACTGCATCATCAGTGGTGTAGGAACCCCTGTCTGCTGAGGTTAGCACCTCTTCCTCTGCTCTCCTGTGCTGAGCCCTAATCACATACCAAACTGTGAGTCATCACTTGGATGTGTTGTGAAATAATCCCTCATGAATGAACATTAGAAAAAGTCTTTTATGTGAGAGCAAAGGCTGCCCCTTTCGAGGGAATAAAGGTCCAGAGTGTGTTCTCTTCCAGAGACCCAAACTCATTACGCATTATTGTCCCATTTCAGTGGACACCCACTGAGGCCAAACACAATGGGTTCAGTATTGGGATTGTCCTGTTTAATATCTGGGGGAGTGTCTCAGCTTGTAAGCAGCTGTGCCACATGGTGTATCGGTAATGATGAGCTGACGTGGGGGGGGTTCTTGCTTACTTGGCTGATGCCGACCTTGATCCAACTTCAGAGGGGAAGGTCTACAGCCAATCTCCTGGTATTTCCCGCTTTTTTTTCTTTTTTTTTTTGCTGTCTTTGGACAAATGTTGACTCACAACAGCACGGCTTCATGCAGTTTGTTAAAGACAAAGTGCAAAAACGATTTGTTGTCCCATGATGCAACAACAGTCTGCTTCAGTGTCCTGATACTTCCAAAGGTGGACCCTGACAGAGGCTGTAAGATCAGAAACAAAACCATGTTGTAGGTATTATTACATGTTAGATGGCTGATGTTATAAGGACATACTTACAAGCTAACAATGAGACTCAGCGAGTCAAGTAGAAGTGATGGAAGGGTTTCTTGATCAGTGCACTCTGACCTGGTTTTGGGGTATATGTGCACGGAGGGGGGGGGGGGGGGTTAACATTTAAGGGAACATTGCAGAGATTTTGGGGTCTGGGTGTTGGCATTAGCCACATTGTGCTGCACTTCAAATCTGTCACCCGTATAGCACAAGTTTTAATGCCACTGAAAAATCCTGAATGAAAACACGATCCGACCCGATCACTGACACTGTTGTTTTCACATGCTGCAAGTTTTTGTTCGGTCTGTGGCCCTGAAGCCCCGGGAAAGCTGCTTCTTCCTTTGACCGGCCTGTCATGCTGCTAGCTGACTCCAGTTGAGCTGAACCAGGTTATTAATGGCATATTTTGGGTCCAACTTCAAAGCTAGCTTCACAGGTTAACACTGCATCATCAGTGGTGTAGGAACCCCTGTCTGCTGAGGTTAGCACCTCTTCCTCTGCTCTCCTGTGCTGAGCCCTAATCACATACCAAACTGTGAGTCATCACTTGGATGTGTTGTGAAATAATCCCTCATGAATGAACATTAGAAAAAGTCTTTTATGTGAGAGCAAAGGCTGCCCCTTTCGAGGGAATAAAGGTCCAGAGTGTGTTCTCTTCCAGAGACCCAAACTCATTACGCATTATTGTCCCATTTCAGTGGACACCCACTGAGGCCAAACACAATGGGTTCAGTATTGGGATTGTCCTGTTTAATATCTGGGGGAGTGTCTCAGCTTGTAAGCAGCTGTGCCACATGGTGTATCGGTAATGATGAGCTGACGTGGGGGGGGGGGGGGGGGGGTTTGCTTACTTGGCTGATGCCGACCTTGATCCAACTTCAGAGGGGAAGGTCTACAGCCAATCTCCTGGTATTTCCCGCTTTTTTTTCTTTTTTTTTTTGCTGTCTTTGGACAAATGTTGACTCACAACAGCACGGCTTCATGCAGTTTGTTAAAGACAAAGTGCAAAAACGATTTGTTGTCCCATGATGCAACAACAGTCTGCTTCAGTGTCCTGATACTTCCAAAGGTGGACCCTGACAGAGGCTGTAAGATCAGAAACAAAACCATGTTGTAGGTATTATTACATGTTAGATGGCTGATGTTATAAGGACATACTTACAAGCTAACAATGAGACTCAGCGAGTCAAGTAGAAGTGATGGAAGGGTTTCTTGATCAGCGCACTCTGACCTGGTTTTGGGGTATATGTGCACGGAGGGGGGGTGGGAGGTTAGTTCCCAAGCTTGAGATTGAGCTTGGAAGAGCTATACTTTCATTGTTACAGTTAATTTGATAACTTGAGGGCAGTGTTCATGGATGTCGCTCTTTTTGGTGACAATAAGAGCTCTCAAGCTCTTTTTCTCTCAGCTTCCAATCTCACAAATGCAACGTGAACGTCACATGTTCGGGTTCCATTTGAGAACACACATTTCCATTTTTGTGTAATACTACCCTGCTAGTAATATTGGAGTGTTTTTATATTGGCCTATGGCAAACACAGCTGTTTATCACCCCCAGGCACGTGCCTTGCCTGAGCTATGCCATTAATGCCCCTCTGATCTATAAATGCAGAGCTTCAACCCCCGGTGTCCTTAAATGACATGGGCCTTAATGAGTCTGTGTAGGTTTGACAGTATGAAACATACCTGTGGATTTAACGCAGAAAAGTGTTGGTACTTTCCATGTTAATATTGCAAAACATCTGTCATTGATTTATTCCGCTGTTTTTGGCCATGTGTAGTTGCTCAGGTTCAGGAACAAGTTGATATTCAGCATTCTTTCTTGCAAGACTTGATTTGTCATTTGGAAACAATAATGCGGGCATGTACAAGCAGGTCAAATGAAAGCCTTTGTCTGTTCATTTCACAAAATACCAATAAAAATGTAATCATTGGATGGAGCAGGGCACAAATGGGACTATTGATGCAGCTTTATTGTGATAAAAGAGATGAATCAGCCATGCAGGACTGACAGAGATCTTGGAAGCTACTGTATATCAACAATGCTGAAGGGTTCTTTGCTGCACCTTTAACACTGCCCTTAAATGTGGTTGGACCTGTTAGTTGAGTGCAGCTGAGACAGTTGGCGTGAGGTGTTTTTAATAACAAAGACCATTATTTCCATATAGTCTGCACTGATTCTCTTTGCTTTGGTCATGAGTGTTTTGCCCGTATGCTGTGAAGCAAATGTGCAAGATTATTGGTGGGAGAACGAGCAGGATTCTGCTTTGTGTTTCAGTCAGAGCGATCCATTTTTGTTTAATGGGTAGAAGTGGAAAGTCAATTCAAGTGCAAACACCTACTCTATTGTGTTTTTACTCTCCCCAGATGTCACCGACACTAAAGTCCTGCCAGTACTCTGCTGTATGACCAGGGTGTGTGTGTGTGTGTGTGTGTGAGTGTGTGTGTGCATGTAGTTGTAGCTTAATACTGTATTCCCCAAGTACAAGTAACAAGTAATATCAAATTGTTTAGTCTGAAAACGTCTATTTTTAATTTAAATATGAGTATAATAAACCATTTAGTGTCACGTTGCCGTTGATTTTTCATTTGTCTGTGTTTGCGTTCTTTAATAATGAGAATTTTTATGATGGTAAGTAGATTAAATGCGTGCCTTATAGTTAAAGGCTGTACAAAGGGAAGGGGGGGGGGGCACAATGAGTGTGTGTGGCAGAACCAAATAGACTTTCTTTCAGTTCAGGAAAATGACAAAACCCTTTCAAGGCTGCTGCACTGCTCTCACTGTCAGCAGTGTTCAGTGCGGGGTCATAAGTGTGTACAAAAAGTCATTTCTGGCTTGGTGTCTAGGTTTTTGGCTTCTCCTGAGTTTTACCAAAGGTTTCTGAAACTCTTCTGGCAGTTCTGGCACAAACTGGGAACCTCGTCTTCGTCGTGCTTTCCAAAGGAAAGAGATGAACTATTATGGATAAGGAAGACAAGTGTTTAACGTCTGCTTTCTCTCAGATCTATTAGATCACCATGTGGTGGAATTGAGCAATACCCTGAATGACAATGGCAACTGTAAGAGGAAAATAAAACCTCCATTCATAACCATGTAATACTTTGTATACAAATGGAGAATCTCTGTTGCACACAAATGCTGCACGTGTTTCATTTCAACCACATACAGGTTTTTAGGTGCCTCTTAAAGCTTTTAAAGTCACATAGCCTTCATCCAGTTGGACGGATATGTTCACCTGAGTATGAACTCGGGACATGGTTATCATTTCCAGTAACAGTTTAGAAAGTCCACCCTCTGTTGGCACCTTTCAAATAAATACTTGTAACTTGGGCTTTTGTCAGCTTAGAGAAATTGTGGACCAAAAAAATGACCTGCTAGAATCCGAAAGACTAATAGGTCTGCTAACCAGGCCGACAGGTTAATGTGAAAGCTGTTCCCATATTTCAGTTTTTAGAGAGGGTTGTGAAGAAAGACAGTTACGCGATCTAATATTCAACTTTATTGAATTAATCAAAATGTTTCTATTCCCAAAACTGCTGTGTCGAGCTTTATTCTTAGAGCTCCATCATGGGATTGTTTTGAAGGGTGTGAAATGTGTGTTTTTCCTTCCTGCTCGAAAATTGTTCCAGTTGTTTTTGTCACAATGTCTCACAGTCTGCAGTGATTTTTTTTTTTTTTTAAATCTAGATAAGAACGTAATGACAGAGGAGAGCATAGACGGAACCTAGAAAACTGGAAATGCTCCAAGTTTACTAAAAATGTCAGTTTCTGTTTTGGTCCACTTAACAGTCTTGACCTTTTACCCTCTATGTCTTCTAGTTATAATTTACGGCTCAAAACACATAAATGAATCATGAGAACCAGGCAGACCAGTCAACATGTTTACATGATCCTTGGAAAAAAATTGAATCATTGCCTTAATCCAGCTGTAACGGAACAGCTGGAGTACATGTAAATGCAATAGTCCAACTAACATCGGAGTCCTCCTGATCCAGTTGAGACGCCCAAATGATGCGACTGGAAGTCATTTTTCTCGGACTTTAACCTTAAGCGTATGGCGTATGACCCCGGAAAAAAGACACCCACGGGTCACAGGGATAGCGCGCATCTTATGTGCACAGTAACTAACGCGTATATTACGCATGCGATGAAAAAAGCTGTACATTGTCCACCTTTCTGTTGCTGCTTTTGTAAACTGGGACAAAGACCGAATTCCGACGGGACGCCATCGTTGAATTTTGAGGATAGCTCATTTAATTTGGGCATGAAAACGTACTGAACTGTTCCCTCTCTGTTTCTGTCTCTCAGGGCCTGCAAGTGAATAACAAGAAGACACATGTCAGGACAGATTGAAGCTGCTGCTGCAGACACACACACGGCCTTGTAAGCTGGGACTGTGAAGCATATTATCAAGGAAATTCCTCAATCCTCCAGGGCCACCTCCGTGGGTTCTTTATCTGCCCGTTTGTTCAGCTGCATAAGCTTCTTTTTCCACAACACACTCACTCACAACATACTCTGTGTGCATGTTCTGTCTAAGACACTTAAGAGGTCAGTGGAAGCTGAATTTATTATTTATTTATTCCTGGGGGGGGAAAAATTATATGCACCCGTTCAGGCAGCATCAGTTTTTCTTCCAAGTTGCAAAAAAAAGGACACTCTTGGAAGGACACAATGTCAACCAAAGCTAGTCAGACCCTAGCTGAAGCTGCAGTCGTGGATCGGTGCAGCACGGCTCCATCGAGTAGCAGCAAACCCACCAGGGAGGTCAGAAATACCAACGCCAACCAAGAATTACAGCGATACTATGATCAGCTGTGGAATTCAAATCAGCGGAGCAGCCCACCGCTGATCTTCTACAGGAAGTTGCCCTGTGACGGTGAGAAAGGGCTCATCCCAAATGAGGCCCTTTCAAATGCCTGTTTAGACCGCAGCTCAGGGGGCTGTGAGGAACCTTATCCAGAGCTCTCAACTGGTACTGACGGAATAGCCAATGTGGTTCCTCTGATAAGTTCAGAGGGAACACTGTGCCAGCTGGACAGTCCAGGAGAGGGTGGCCAAGCAGACAGAAACAGAACTGGCAGCAGCCACTGCTCCTCTGCTATGTCTACCCCTCAAATGATCCCAAATATCGACTGTTGCCTGAGCCACACATCCAGTCATCTGAGCCCTGTGCACAGCCCTTGCTTCGGCTCCAGCCCCACGCAGCAAAAACAGCGACGTGGCCGACGCAGCAGCTTGCCCGTGTCCATGATGGCTTTCCATAAGGTAATTTATATGCAGCTGCATTAAATGAGCATTACAGAAAGCTTGCATTACGTGTTCTCTCGTCTGTGATTGTGCCGTAGATGGAAACGCTTTCACGTGTTAATCAGGTTTCCATTATTTCCGCCACCAGACATCCTGCGCTTCAGCCAGCGAACCGAACTCTTCAGTGTCATCTCCTTGTAACTCCCCCCTTCTTAACCATCAGCAGCGCCATCGAGAAGGCCACTTCCAACAATACCGCAGCAAAGATGGCTACTCCAGTTTGGAGAGGCTCAACCGAAGGCCCAGGGTTAACAAACACTCCCTCCAGAAATTATTCCCACGGAGGGCATCTCTGCAAACTGTAATCACCACTGGAAAGAGCGGGCTGTCATCCTCACCGGGGAGCAGAGACTGCAGCGAGGACAGCAGCGGCAGCGGCAGTGGCAGCGACGGGGACGGGGAGGAACTGTTAGACCACACAGAGTTCATTAGGAACCGTAAAGAACGCTCCACTGTCCTGGTGAGGCGCTTCTACAAAAATAACCAAAAGGTATCAGCCGACCCGTCTGCTGACGTGCAAAATTCCATTAAAATGGGGCGCAATGTCTCTTTCTGGAGAAACATGTTGAGCTGTCATTGTGTTCTTTCTATAGATGACTAAATCAGTGTGTACTGGGACACGAGCGATTGTCCGAGCGCTGCCCTCAGGACACATATCAGAGGAGGTCTGGAAGTCGGTGGGCAGTTATAGAAACTGGCGTCCCACTAAGAAGGAGATAGGACCAATCCTGATGTGTGGCCGAAGAAAGAAAGATGAATTCAGAGTGTGCAGGGAAATGCAGCGTCTGGTCTGGCCTGGAATCATGGACCAAATGGTAAGAGTAGAACACTGACACGCACGCCGCAGCATCAGCTGTAAAACTCCACAGGTGACACAGCAGCTAGCGGTGAATCTCCGGAGGTTTCAAGATTGACAGCCCCCCCACCCCCACAACACACACACACACACACACACACACACACACACACACACACACACACAGCCATGTACGCACACACACACACAGACACATACAAGGGCTCTTTGTTAGGTCTTGCCACAGATTTTTTTTTGTCTTTTTACTTCTGCTTTTTTTTCATTTTGCTTTATTACTTTATTTTAGAGGAAGTGAGTCTGTGTGTGTGTGTGTGTGTGTGTGTGTGTGTGCTTTTGTAGTTGCGCCATATTGAGTGCCAAAATCCACATTCTACTAGCAAAGTGAGGACATTTTTGGGAGTTGAGGACATTTCCTTTTCTTCTCACAACTTCAAAGGACTGTTTAGGGGTAAAGACGTGGTTTGAAGGTTGAGGTTAGAATGAGGTTTCGGGTAAGGTTAGCTTTAGGGCAAGGGTTGAGCTTAATAGTGATGGTTAGGGTAAGCAGCTGGGTAATGTACTATTTCAATGAAAGTCCTCACAAAGACAGAAGTACAAGTGTGTGTGTGTGCATGTGTAAATGGCCTGAGCAGAACTGGCATCTGTATGAAAGCTATGGACCTTCAGAGTGGAAAGATGGTAAATTGGCAAGTGTGAAAGTTAGAGAGCAGAGGGAAAAAGTCAGGACAACGGTGCTCTGTTATTACTCAGTTTCCAAGTTCGAGAATGTGTTTCCCAACATGAAAACGTCTTGCAGCAACTGTTCATCCTTGGCATCCGTAATTCTTTCATCAGCCTTCTTTAGAACTTGAAATGTGTGGGAACAAAACCCACAGTGCTTGAAGACCAAATTGTGCTGTTTTCATGTCAAATAATCTACTATACTTGTCTTTACTTCTCAGCTAATTCCAGCTCTGGCTCAGGGATCTATTATCTGAAATATGAGGCTTTTCTGGCTGTTTGTGCCTCATCTCCATAGACGAGTGCACTCCGTAATCTATGTGTATAAGAACACAATATGCATTGATGCGATCCTCTGTTTTAATATGTTTGTACAGCCACAGCAGAGACAAGTACTGTCTACATTTTGTCACGTGGACAGGGGCCTGATCCCCTCGCTCACACGCTCACACTCGTGTGCACGCTGCAATGTGGTTTCTTACTTTGCCAAAGTGTTTTTACAAGTCCTCTGTGGTCGTTGTATATGGGCTGGGATAGGTCCAGGCCCAACTGCTTTAATAATGAGCCTATTGAAAATGGGGGTGTTGCCAGGACTTTCCTTGTCAAAACACCATCTGAGCTACTCCTGCAAGGTCATCAGAGAAACTCAGTGAGCAGCAGCGAGCTGCAGCAGTGCTGTCAACTGGCTAATAAAAGCACTATGAAAAATGTGGGAACATGGCCCACTGCAAATGGAAGCCTTGGAAATATGTGGATGCGCGGTAACGTATTTCCACTGTAGTGGCTAACACCACAAAGAGAGATATGACTTTACTAAACTCTGTGGTCATTGACTGACACCAGCACATGCATTAAAAAAGGAAGGCATCTTATAGAATAAGCAACAGGCGCGGCTGATTGATAGGGGAATACTGAAATTCACTGACCCATTGAATTTTGAAATGTAAGAAAATGGCCCAGCTACAGAGTGAGTACTACAGTGCAGTGATGCTGGCGTCAATGACCTTGTTCTGGTCCCAGAACCCTGCTGGCAAACAGATATGTCCTTGAACGAGCGAACAGTATAAATCAGAATTGTGTTGTCCACTCCCGCGTGTTTTTTGACACACAGCCATATTTTAAACAGGAACCTGATTCATGAGCCTGAAATCCCTTCATTACTGGCTCTGAGAGGAGTTTTCTGCAGGTATGCCGTGGCCCCTGCGTTTATTGCTACAGCTAATGAGCCCAAAAACACAAGATTATATCAAGGTGGGGTTGGAGGAGGGCAACAGTAAATGGGAAGCAGAGGAGGGTAAAACAGAGAATGTTAGAGTTTAACAGTGAAAAGAAACACATACCAAAAAAAGGAGAAAAGCCATGGTCAACAACAGCTGCTTTATTTTAGAGTTATTCTCACAGGTTTACCTGAAGGGCTGCGTGAATGACCTGAATTATTCCTGGAATTATTCATCGATTCCATAAGTCACCAGCAGACGTTACACTAAGGTTCCAGCAATCACAATGAAAATATACTCTGGCTTTATCTGCGGAATGGTGAATAGGTGCTACTATTCCTGCTCTGTTGGTGTAAAAAAACCAGCTGTAACGTGCACGTGTTAAATGGAAACTTAGACCCATTGTTTTGCTCCCATTCGTTGGTGCAACTTTGATGGAGCCCCGTCATACACCCCTGGAACAGACATCTAACCGTTTCTGGAGAAGCATTTCTTTGTTTACTGGTTAACGGGTGTCCACTAGTTACAGCGCAGCTGAATCCTTGAATCCTCTAAAGCCAGCAGAGATGAATGTGGCGACGCTATAACTCCCAGTTTGAAGGCTGTGGGTGGATGCTCATAAATATACCAGTTTTCCATAATTGAGGATTCAAATAGTCTCTGCAGATGGGAATACAGTCTGCTCTCTGACGGCACTTTGTGCTTTTTCAGTTTCCCTGAATTATTCTGTGTGCTTCCAAGATTATCCACCGTGGGAAGATCCATGGTTTCCTCTGAGTTCTTAGTCATCTCTCCTCCATATAACTAAAAGATTGTAACATGTACATTGTGATTGCAGCTATTTTTGAAGCACTTTATAAAATCATTTTGTTTTACCCGTCCGTTTATGATGCTTTATTATAAAGTCCTATGAAGTGCACGTGCCTGTTTGTTTACCCGTGTCACTCCCTGAAAATCTAAACAGTGTAACAGCATATTACAGTGCATGTTCCAAAGAACGGATATTAATTTCCCTCTTTATTGCAGCCAAGATATCAGTGTGCTGGCCAGAGTCATTACTGGAACCCCTTAAAAAAGTCGTTTAAACAGAATGACCTTTTTATGAGCATGCACATACAACCAGCGGACATTTAGCAGGAGTAATGGCACAACTTCCACGTGGAACAGGCAGCGTTTTAATCTCGGTGGTCGTGAGATTATATTTGCTGAAGCCAAATTACCTACTAAAAAAGCTGGAGAGCGTTAATTAGCACTGTCTTATTCCATTGCAAGTGCTATATTCACCCAAGTCACATTCAGATGGGCTGTTATCAGGGGTGATCCTAAATTGAAAGCAAGGTTTAATTGTAAACATTTATGGGCATCCATTGCTTGTTCGAGTCACCCAGACTCTGGCGGCACTGTCTCTGCCGTCACATCGCTGAAATTTGCCATCAGCAACGCTTCAGAGAAAACATAAACAAGGCCCATGGAGTGGGTTGTTGTGATTTCATCACCTTAAGCAATATTTACACTCTTCTTGAACAGTGGAATTAATTAATGACCGACGTGGGTGAAGGTCAACAATTGTATGAGGGGAGCAGAACACCGATCATTTAAATCTGGAAGAAGACAACACAGCATCGCATATTCATCACAATAAATCAGAGTGTGTGTAATCACGGTAAACAACAGGTCATTACATTAGTCATAATGGTGGTTTATTCATACACACACACACACACACACACCCCTACCCCTACCGTCTGTATATGTCACACTCATTTAACCTCTGTCAGTCAACCTAATGTTCTCTCACTGTGAGTTGTGCTGCTACAAAGGAATGTGCCGAGCTGGTCGCTCTCACTCAGCTGGGTGTTGCAGATTAGCTAGAGATTAGTGTGTGTGTGTGTTCTGAGGGGGTGTTTTGTCTTAGTTGCACAGAAAGAGGGCAGAAGCACAGTAAATATCAAACATGCCTGTGCGAGGAGCACTGTTTTCATCAATAACATCCCCTCGGATAGCTTGTGAGGCCTTGGTCTCTCCCAGCTCCGTCTGTTTACACCTCGATCTTTTTCTGTGACACATTCCATCTGTTTGTCTTCTGTTGGGTGACAGGGGAGTGTGAAAACCTGCACGCCGGTGGGTTTTTGCTCTGTGGGCCTCTCACATGGCTGCAGTATTGTTGGGAAATGACACAACTTCTCCAACCGGGAGACCATCCCAGTGCAGCTCCAGAGCAGAGGTTGTTCAATTCCCAACAGACACAAATAAAATTCAGCAGTGGAGAATTTTGACCCCTGATGTATCAAAACTCCCTACTAGTTTCTTTTTGACATCCCTTTTAAATATTTTCCACACAGATCCCACATACTTCAACCTCATTTTAGGATGATCTGTTTTTGTTTATATATATATATATTTACTTCACCCAGTTTGCCACTCAATTTACCCCCCTGTTCACAGAACTAAATAGCATATGTCTCTTCTCCTCGTTCACCAGTCACTGTCCTTTGTTGAGAGATGGATGGATAGATGGGTGATTTGGATAAAAAGAAACACAATTGTCCTCAAAGCAGCTGTAGGTCATGTTTTTGTCATTGTTACAATTAAACAATTATAAAAAATAGCCTGCCCCCATTGTAAATTAATAGACCGGCAGATTCGGAGCTCTCCCAGAGGGCATTTATGCATGTGAAATGCTTTAGATTGTTCCACCATTCAGGAACAGCTTTATTCAGTGTGAACGTCGCAGATATGAACCTGTGCTGGTGGAACTTGGGAGTAACGGTGAGCTGCCAAAAGGCAGTCTTTGGGGCCCCCTACTGGACAAGAGATGCCATTGTACCTATAAGTATTTAAAATTGAGAATGCAGCCGAAACAGCTGAGGAGTGATTTGAGAAAGGGTGACGAAAACCCTGTAATTCCTGTTGTTCATAACAAAAAAGAAACCCTTTCATTGCTTCCTACTTCTTTGATGCAAAGACTTTTAAAGGATTGCTGTATATGAACGTTTCACATGAAACATGTCTTTCCCCTGAGGTGAGGAGTTGACAGACCGGCCTGGAGGAGACTGCGACAGTGTTCTGGTACCACCAGAGGACAGCACCTCTGTGGAAGAGGATGTTTGCACGTTCTGTCATTATCCCTGTTAATCGTCTGGGGTAATCTAAACTGTGCGTAACGCTGAGGCGCGCTGAGGAGATGGTGTCTGTTTCAGGAGCAGAAATGGGTGTTGCTGCCAGCAGGGGTTCACATGTGACGGCAGCGAGGCAATCAATGTAGTAGCCTGTGACAGTGAAGATCAAGGCCTCTGTAGGGATTCAGACCTTTGCTAACATGCCTTTGCTCACTCATACAATAAGCTTTTTCCTTTTCAGAGCAGCATGATTCACAGTTCTCAGAGTGTGCGGCATTCTGCTGACACTCAGTGACATCTGTTTATTTACAAGAGCCTCCATGACAGGCTCTTACAGATCACTTCTAATGTAAAAGCAGGGGAGCATCTGAGGGGTCAGCAGGAAGATCACTTCAACTAAGAAAATGATTGGTCTTTGATTAGAAGTTGGCATGGAAACATGCTGATAACAAGGATCAATTGGCCATTCCTTGGTTTCTGTTGGTTTAATGGCTGCCCAGGCCTAAAAACATGGCTCGAGCTGAGCCATTAGGCCACTTTAAAGGCAGTTTGGGTTCCTTACAGCTTGAGGCTTCAGGGAGAATGATTTGATGGCCCTTCTCTGCACAGTCACCATTTTAACCGTGTTTGGCTCTGTCTTTTTTTATAGTTAACACTTAAAAAGTATTGATGTGGCTAAAAGCTCCCAGGTTTCTCCCACATGAACCAGGCCACGGCCCCTGATTGAACCCCTGCTGGTTTATTTAGGGTTCCGGTAAAAACACAGAGATCTTATTTGTGCTTTGTCATCAGGCTGCTGGTGGAGGATCAATCCAAACCTTGTAAACTTCTCGGTGGTAAATGTGTGCCGATAAGATCTCCTTTTGTGCTCGCTGGATTGTCATGGGACATAACCTAATATGGGGGTTACCTCAGTATTTGGAAGCAATCTCTGAGTGTCTTTCTCCCCTCATCTTGGCTTCACTTTCCATGGTATCTTTCCTCCTCATTCTTTTTCATTCACTGATGCTCCCTCTCTCCCTCTCTCTCTCTCTCTCTCTCCACTCGAGCGTCCTCTCTCACTCGTAGAAGTGTACACAGGCTCAGAGTGATTGGAATGATTTTTCTTGTATTCTCTCCAGTATATCCCTGTGTGATACAGTCAGTAAATAGTTTACTACGACGAGCTCTGCTTGCACTTGAGGACTATTCTTTCATTCATTGTGTTCTGCAGCTTGGAGGAATTGAACTGAAGGGTTACATTTCTTTCTGGTGAGTGTTGGAGCAAAGGGGATTTGTTGGGTTTCCTTAAAGTGAATGTGTGGCGAGATGGAGACGCTGAAGGTCCGAGTTCAGCGGCGCTCTTCAGCTTCAGATAAAGTAGATCGAGGTTGAGCTGGTTTTCAGTTTTGAACTGGAATTTTGTTTTTTCTGGGATTTATTCAGGCAAATCAAGTGGTGTGGAAGCAGTTTTCTCACCCTAATACACTGGACTGCAGGGATGGAGCTGTAAAAGTATTCAAGCAACAGTATTTAACGAGGCCAAGTGCCAGAGGGGTTCAGATGGAATCTTTACGAGTTGATGGACATTCATCGGGCTTATCTCCGGGCTGTCTGACCAGAGCTGTGTGCTGTTATGTAGGAGAGCCCGCTGTAGTATGACATCATGAGAACTGTAGGGGTAGAATAGGGGAAGTGCAGCACTGTGGTGCGGTCCCACAGGGAATGCTGGGTAATGTGTTCCAGGTTGGTTTGGCCCTCGCTGTGACCCCGCTGCTTTCCTCTCCCAGACTCAAACTCCTCCGTCATGTTTTTGTTCTGTTGTCCTTCCCCCAGCTAGCTTCTTCTGGGTGTTTCCTGTAATAGCATTGCATCTTTGAGTAAACACACTCATTTTCTTTAGTCTCAACCACGTGCTATGTGTTCTATTCTATGTGTTTTTTCTTATGTGACATCTAAATTAAAAAGGTTAATATAGAAATAAAGTGTGTGTTTCTTATAAATTCATATTGGCACCAGTTATCTAAATGACCTGTTGCTGTCAAAGGGGCATTTTCTGCGGTTTCCTCTAAAAGAGGCTGTTCAGCAGCCACTAATCGGTGAGCGATTGTCTTCTTCAAACCTTTGTGGTGGTGCAGCAGGTTCACAGTGGACCTCTGTGTCCAGGGCACATTATGATCCAGATGCCATAACCTCGCTAAAGGTGTGAGGCAGTAACTGTGGACATGGGCCCGGCTCTGGGATATTTTAGTGAAACGACTCCTTGTGAAATTCAACAGGCGATTCTGATTTAAGCCCCCCTCCACCTCCCTCTTCCTCTGCCTCTCTGTGCTTTTTCTCTTCGCCTTATTTAATGTCTTTCCTGCTGCACCGTCCGTTACCACATCCTCCTCCACTTCATCTTTTTCTCTCCTCTTCTGCTTTGTCTTCATAGAATATCTCTTCCTGCCCTGAACAACTTTGCACAAATGGATCTGTTTTTCCATTTTTTTTTGCTTCCTGCACATTTATTCAGTCTGTCTTCTTTTGCAGTTCATCCTCATTAGTTCTTTTTACCCAGTGACCTTCACCCATCATGCATTATCGCTCTATTCTCTCCAGCTGCACAAACATTAACAACGTGTACATTTATTTGGAATTCCTTTTCAGATAGAGATTCAGACCTCGGGATGATGTTTTTCCAAAGGTCCGAAACCGTGTCTGCGTGCTTTAAAGTTTACGGAATTTGATTTAGCATTCGGCATCTTTATGCGCCATGTTTAAAATTGTACCTTTGAAATGTCATCAGCAGAGAATCTAAGTACATTTTTACATAATTGATTGTCACACACATGCGCTGTTTCTATGCAGATGGACTTTCCTGGGATTTTCAGGGATTTCTAAATGCTCTTGATTGATTACAAACAGATTTGCAGCCGATTGTTAATAGAATATTTCCGACATCTGAAAACTTTTCGGTTTGACTGCGTTTGAATACTGGACGGATTTGTCAGTGTATATTATCCCACATGGTCATGTGATCTCTTTTATTCAAAGCAGATGCTCAGACACGAGGCTCCTCTCGTCTCAGCCGCACTGACTCCAGAAAGCATTTTACATGTTCCCGAGTATTTTTGTGTGAGCATTAAAACATAGCGTTTTTGAGCAGTCAGCAGTGAGGCTGTCCAGACTCGGGCCGTAGAAAAGCAAACATAACTTTTGGAGATAGGTACTGCAAGAGAAAAGGTTGCAGCTGAACTAGGACAGCATAAGGGCGTCTGGAAAGCAGCGTTTACTCAGCCGCCAGCATACCCCCATCACACGTGTGTGCGGAAGCGCAGGCCAGCAACCGCAGGTTCAACATGCTTTGGCACTCTTTTCCATATTCAGCTTTAGATGGAGCATATCTGCTTGCCATGTTTGGGTGTGCTTGGTTTATACCTTTTGATTTGTTTTCCTCGGCCCGGGGGGGTGGGGTTAGGAGGGTTTTGGTGCTGAGATACCAGGGCTGCTGCGCATACCTGACTGCTCGCTGAGAGTTCAAACATGATGTTTTGGGCGGGAAGGTTTGCATGTTCTTTCCAGTGCTTTGACCTCGCTTCTTATCTTCAGCTTTACCAATAACCTGGACTAAATGTGAAACTAAAATGAGGAGCCTAGTAGGCTGGAACAAGCTCACACATCATGTATAAACAATCCATCCGAAGGTGTAACCAGCTCCTATTTCTCCAACTCTCATTTTTTTATGTACATGGTAGAGTCTTTCCAGTATTTTTCAAGGCGGATGTCTCTAAGCTAATGCTATATTTCTGCTGGTTCGTGCTTGTAGCTGTACTAAATATTTGTGACTTACAAAAAAGTAGGTAGTTTTACAAATGAGCATTGGAGCCCTAAAATAACCAACATGTTGACAAATGTCAGAAGTCTACATGCATAAGCTGCAGCGCTGACGTCTCTCCTTTTGACCTCGGCTGAGTCCCCAGACCAGAATAACAGGGTTCGTTTAACACTGACCCCCCCCCCCCGTAACCTCAGCAAACCTTGACCCTCCATAATGCTTCTAAAAGTAGAATTTGTTTAAAACCGTGTTTCTGTCACTCATGGTGTGTGTGTGTGTGTGTGTGTGTGTGTGTGTTGTGTGTGTGTGTGTGTGTGTGTGCAAGCACACCTGCGTGTGTGCACCCCCATGTGTGTGTGTGCAGGGGGCCAGTGACACCTTTACAAGCTGGTCTGCTTCCATGTGAATACTTGTGTGTGTGTGTGTGACCTTGTGATAGCATGAGCAGATTTGATTTGTGGCATTGTCTGTGTGAGTGGGAGCCAGTGATGGAATTTACAGTACAGACATATTCACAATCTTGGTATCTGATTATCAGTATTGGAGATTATTCCAAGTAATTGAAGGGGAGTGAGTGTGTAACAGGGAGAGATAGTATGAGGGGAGGGTGTCATCTTTAGTTAGTGTGCGTTTGTGTGTGTGTGTGTGTGTGTGTGTGTGTGTGTGTGTGTGTGTGTGTGTGTGTGACATCAAAGAGAAGCTAAGTGGGTGGGTGGGTGGATTACGGGAAGACAGCCTGACCCTCTCTAGTGGTCTGCATTTTCAGTCCATGCTGTATGTCTCCGGCGTGCACATACCTGCTTGACTCACTCAATGTTTTCACGTGTAGATTTTATACATGTGTGTATCTGTGTGTCTGTGTGTGAATTCCAGCTCTAAGTTCAGTAGATCTGTGCGGTGCCCCTTGCTAATCCTTTCCCAGAATGGCTGTTGCCAGGCAGAGAAATTCCCCAATGGTGCATTGATGGGACGTAATAGTGAAACTCATTGCTGGTAATATGAAATCGTTGTTTGTTGTATTTTTACAGTATATTCTATTTTGGGTTTCGAGTGGAGGGTCACAGGAGAAATGATTACTGTAGAATCCACAGCTCAAGTTTTAGTTAGAATCCTAAACCTAAAAAAGTGAACTTTTTCATTCTTGGCACTGCGTAGCCAAAAAACAAGTAATTGATTTCACCAGATAAGCAGAGTTTAATCTGCTGCACTAATAGAATAAGAGCATGCAGTGGGGAATATTGGAACTCCAATAAAAACCCTAGGAATAATGCCTGCTGCATATAGAGGAGGATATCTTGAAGTTGGGGTGTTTTCTTTCGGAAAAGCACAGCCAGTGCAACAGTGACCCACCTGACTGAGCTAAATCATTAGCATTTCCTCTACAGACCAAGTGTAATACGATATATCAAGCTATATTTGTTGCGGTTGTTGTATGGGCCTCCAGTTGTGCTCGGGATGATCGGTACTGTCTGGAACATACGAGAAGGAATCATTGATATTGGATGACCTAGCTTTGTGTAATTGGCCTGAGATGCAATTACTCCCCCATACGTTTGATATTACTGCCTCACATTACAAAGACTACACACAGGCAACATTTTCTCATATTTACCACATGTACAGTGTGTGTAACCTAAACTGCACCGAAGCTGCCTATCACGGAGTGTGTGAGGACAGCTGCTCCACGTCCAAGCCTTGCCACTACATTCCCTACTGTTCCCTTTGAAGCTCGACGCTGTTAAAACTGTATGCACGGCTCGTCCTGCTTCATCAGCCACCTGTTACATCTCCTCCCAAAACTAAAGCATCTTCCTCACATTCAGAGCCAGTCCTCAGTACATGTGATATTTTTATATATATATATTTTCCTTTTTCTTATTTCTTTCTATAATTCTTATTTCTGTTGTTGTGCCCCCCCCCCATATTCTTGATTGTGTCTCCACTCTCTCACCCACTGAACGTGCAGCACGGTACGTTCCGTTTCCCTCAGGATGGCTCCGATCTGACAACAGCTCGGTCTGTGCCCCGTGCAGGAAACCCCTCCCATTGAGACAACAAACTGGGCTTAACTACCTTCATTACATGTGCAATATATCTATATTTTAGGCCCACCAGCTCTTTTTATGAACAAGACGCCCACGTCATTACGGAGAGTTTTAAGACAATTTGTGCCGTCATCTCTGATCGATACGCTTTCACCTACATCCTGTCGCCATTATGGAGCCCCACTCAAACCAGTTCTCCCCACTCTGTCACTGTGTTGGTTGTCCATTTTTGTAAGAGATGGAGAAGTTTCAGAGATCTTTTTGCTGGATTCGGTCAGGAACGTGGGACGAGCCAGGTCATTTTTTGATAAGTGTTTCCCGTCATGGATTTGTTCTGAGAGCAGCGTAAAGTGAGCGAGGTCAAAACATTGACTTCAAACCTCACACTGACGTCTCTGCTTTCTCTTCTGCCTCCCACCAGCTCTTCATCTGTCTCTGTCTCTGCCTGTCCGTCTCAGCAGACTCTTCTGTGACAGATCTCTCTTTTTCCTGTCTTTTGTGCTCCACAGTGGCATTTCTATTATTTCTGTTCACGCTTTGACTCCATGTCTGTCAGGAGGAAAGTGCTTGATCGCAGCAGAGGACGAAATGACCGTGACCTTTAATTCACATGTGTTATAACAGTCTAAAAAAAAGAAGAAAACAGCAGGTTAACTAGAATTATGGACCGTTGTTTTGATCAATTATTGAGGCTGCTTCTGTGTTCATTTATATAAATGTAACTAACTGCTCGAGCCCCTGCAGTGTTATGAAACCAACTGACATCCTTCTTCATGGTTTACTTAACAGGTCACCTACTATGTGCAGAACAGAAAGCAGTATCCTCTGAGTCATCCGTGCCAAAAGCTGCTGTTGTCTTGTCCTGGATGTGTGTGTCTCAGGGTGTCTCTGTGCCCAGAGACCCCCATCACTGACAGAGCGGACCTGAGCCCCTGCTGCAGACGGTGGCGCTGCCATCCTGCTCACCCACCTGGGTAAGCAATGCTTTACATGCAGTTTAAAGACTTTTTGTTTTTGTATTGCATTGCACATATGGCGAGTTGGTCTAACTAGTGTGAGGGAAGTGCTTTAAATTTTTTGTTTCTGCAAGTATAATTTAGTAAAACTTATTCCAAAGCAGACACATACTGAAACAGGACGGGGACCCAAACCCTGACCCACTACACACGTTCAGAGTACAGTCCCAGGGTAGCGTCCATCTCACCCCTTCCCCTTCCTCTCCACCCTCCAGGGTTTATCGTGCTTGCCTCCAGAGGACTTCGCTGTTTTCCCTGCTGACTGGAGCCCTGCTGGAGGCTATAGCAGCTCTTGGTGCCCGCTCTGCGTTACCCTACTCTTTCCCTCAGGGCTCGAGCAGCCACGTCGTGCTGAAAGGTGGGTACATTCATCCGTGTCTTTGGCCACGCGAGGCACGATGAAGGAGAGCAAAGAGGAAAAGCCAGTGAAGCAGGAGCCTCGTGTGTTTGATTCTGAGAAGAAGAGTTTCTCACCACTCCCCTGTGGTCCACCAGTCTTTCCCACGTGGTTTTATTATCCACAGTGGCGTTTGGGTCAGTAGGAGCACAAATGTAACCAAAGCCGGTAGTTGCCTTTTCTCTGTTACATTTCTCTGTAAGTCCCCAGCAGTCTCATCTTCTCTCCCCACTTTCGTGACATCCACCCACAATACCAGTAAAGCCAGACTGAAGAGAGAAAGACTTCTAACATAACAGGTTCACACAGCTTACTGCTCTAAAAAAACGAATCAAGCACACACATAATGCAGTTGGCCCGCTTGACGTGACATCAACCAGCATGCAGGCAGTTGGGTGGTAAGTCAGTATCTCAGCTTGTAATGGTCTGTCCACTTTCTCCAGAATGATGTTGCATTTGACTTAAATGTAAGCTGATCATGACATTAATTTCCACTGGCAGTGGGCCAGGGGACAGGCTGTCTCTGGCAAGATGAAGGAGGGACACACACACACACACACACACACACCGCACATATCTACAACATGACACAGTGTTCTGTTTTAATGGGTATTGCAGGAAACAGAATAGAGCGAGGCATTTGTACACATGGTTGCCTATAAGTTTTGGCAGAAAAGTTTTCAGAAAAACACACACACACACACACAGAGTTCCTCTCACTACTGCAGGACCCAGGAATTTTATAAGAGAATAATTCTGCATTTTAAATGGTTACTTTGTACGAGAAGTCTGCTCTGTCTCCCAACAACAATAATAATGACTCAAAACCAGGAGCAAACAGCAGCCTCACACACTTTTAGCGATTTTAAGTGTAAAACCTCAACTATCTGTACTTAATTATTTAGTATATTTCAAAGGTTTTCAAATAATGCAGGTTGTGAAGTGAAACAGCAGAAGCCATTGAAGATAATACAGTAGTTTGAAACTTGGACACAGTTTGCCATAAGATTCAAGTTTGGCTAGAGAATTTATCGCTTTCTTACCATTTATGGTGTTGTTACTGCTTTCATTGGTTCCAGTGAACAATCTAGTCTAATTCTCTCAGACAAAAAGTTTTTCCTCAGTCTAGCTTTTGTGAGTCAGTTTAGAATTAATGTGATTTATTTGTTTCTAAAGATTTGGCAGCAGTCTTGAAGATTTTCACGCAGCTCTTGTAGACCAGAATCCGTGCCAACTGAATTTAGTTCACAGTTCTCTGCATGCCGGTTCCATGGTAATGATCTGAAAAATGGACGCATTTGCAGCAGGTCAAGAGGAATATTTTTCTTTAGTCGGGGTCGATGTGACAGTCTTGTTGCGAGGGTAAACCCAGGCCTTTACTAGTGTTGGAGGAATGTCAGCAGGGTAAGGCTGGGTCAAGATGTACTGTGTGATTGTTTTACAGGCGGAGAACCTCCGACAAAAGAAGAGAACCTCAGTTCTCACTGAGGTTCTTAGTCTTCAGGCTCCTTTCGCCCCTCGCAGAAACATTGCGGCAGGTTTTGCAGATTGTCTTCAGGATCAGTGAGTAACGGCCACAGCAGTGAGGCCACCTTGACTCCTCACAGCCAATCCTGGAATAGGAATGGGAACACGTGCTCTTGCATGACAGCATGAATGATTGCTTTAGAATCAGAGGAGAAATTCAGCCAAAGCCATCCAAAGGTCAGAGATGGGAAAGGGCGGAATGTTTTACCAGCTTGGTCGATTGCTCATTACAGCAGAGCATTATTGGAAAAGAGTTTTGTTTTTCTATTCTCAATGGTTCCACTCCATATTATCTACTGTTTACTGGTTTCTTTGGCAACCCTATTGGAGCACGACCTTTAATCATGACTGGCAATTGTAAAGAATTTGAAAATGGCCAATCTTGCCTTGCTGATAATAAGTTTATCATTTCGAGTTAAGATCACTTTATTGGTGGAATACTTGCTTCCAATTTAATGGTTAATAAAATGAGAAAATATGGAAACATATTGTGTAAAAATTGAATAAATATTAGATTTATTCGGTTCAGTTTTAGTCATTTATCATCAACTTAGATGTGCTGAAGTCGGGTTTCTATGCTGAGGTATCAAATTAGGATTAAAATGATGGGTAAAAACAACAGCTGTCATTTCTCAGCTGCAATTTGTGCAGAAGCCAATCACAGTTTATTGATACTTTATTGATTTAGATGTTTATTAGATGTTTATAGCGTGTGCTCATTGTAGTGTTCCTCAGATGAGATAAAAAAAAATACAATGCTGCTAAAATTGCAGTGATTTTAAAAAGTGTAAAAAGATTTTTATCATGTTAAATGATCAAATCAGTCATCATGGAAATTCATCAGTTCAAAGCACTTTATTCTACAGTATATTTTTAGAAATGCAATAGAGTTGAAAGCTCGCATTATTTTGCTATTCTTTTGTCTATGGATTTGTTTATTTCCTCTCTGCATAAGAGTGTATTATTTACGAGTGTGTGTCGGTGTACGGCATGCTCCAACTGTAGAGTGTGGCAGTCAACTATGGTGACTATGACGGTGAGCGGGAGGGAGAGCGCAGAGGGGGACGAAAGAGCAGTTGTCAGTGATCGAGTGTGAGCAGGAGACAGTTCCAGTAAGACATGGAGCGAGCTGTAGAGCAAAAAAAGAGAGAGAGAGGATGAGAGAGAGAGAGAGAGAGAGAGAGAGAGAGGGAGGGAGCAGCTGGGGGAGTCAACAGGCTGACATGTGGACCTCAGGCACTGCTGATCCAGTGTCGCTGTGTGACGCGTGGACGGAGAGTGATCAGCTGTAACTGGCAACCATGAAGCACTCGCACAAAGTGGACTTCAAGCTGATCAGTGAGTAGCAGACATGTGAGTCACTGTTCCTGTTGCCGAGTCTCGGTGACCAGACTTTTATTCGCTTGTCTAGACATTTATTTGGCTCATATTCTCCCAGCCGCTGTGTGCATTGTGTATGTGCAGATTAGAAATGCGGGTGTTTAAATGGTTGGTTGCAGTCTAACATGGTACTAGAGAATCGTAGCGTTGACCGTTATTCAGAAAACAGCATTTAATGTCTTCATTTGTAATTTTACTAGTACATTTTATCCAAAACAGCTTGTTTTTGGACTCCGTGCTGTAGTTTAGTTGCTGCCGTGATTGTTGTCAACTACACACATTTGGCACATGGCACCGTGTGTTGTTGGTTTTTTTTCTTGATTTTGCTAATTTCAGAGCAATCACAAAAGTGTACAAATTAGCAAATCTAAAGATAAAATGAACATTGTAAATCTAATTTAAATGGTCATTTATTTAAATACATAAAGGGTGGTGCATTAGTCTGAAAATGTGTGTGAGAGGTTATGATGCCTTCGCATGATATTTAAAAAAAACCAAATGACTTTAAAAAAATGATATGACCCCCCCCCCCCCATTGTAGTGAATGTTACAGTATCCATTCTTTTTCTAATTCAACCTCTTGCTTCTGCCTCTGCTTGTTTACAATCTTTAACCTGTCTCACGTACACATCAGTGCGAAATATTGAAGAGCACTTTGCTTACCCCATTCTTGGGTATTTAAGACAGTGTTCTACACTAATGAGGGGGTGGGATAGATATATTATTTATGAGTGCAATTCCAGTGTATCTTAAGTGTGATTTCAGCTCTGACGTCACTGTAATAATTCAACAGTATTGTTAGTCAGCAGCCAAACTGAGATTTGTAGGTTCTGCTCTGTGAATGCAGCATCTGGGTTATGAACCCTCACACTTTTTAGCTTTCCTTCATCTTCTGCATGGGAGTTGCACCACGGCCTCCGTATTTGACAGCAGACACATTCATGCTGGGAGAGAGGAGGGAGTTGCAGATGTTTACAGCAAGCCTCTGCAATGGAACTGGAAAAACCGAATTACCGTGCAGTTTTATTCAAGATTGCGATGACTGAAGTTTGGGACATTTCATCAGGATTAGGAAATTTGTGCTTTCTGCCATTGAGATTTATTTATTTCAAAGCAATACATACCAGCCCTTTGACTCACGATGCTTGTGTTGCACCTGTTAGGATGCCCTACATACTCCGCTGGGGAAGTTGTCATCGGGTTGTTACGAGCTTCTGACATCAGTCCACATGTCCAACAAGGGTCTGTGCTTGGCAGTCACGATTGTTGGCAGTGCGAATGTTCAATTTTCCTTTGGTAGCGAGGGGACAAAACTTTTGATTTAAAGATTACTCCATCATATCACAGTTATTTTTCATAAGCCCTGAATTCTCCAAGCACTGCAGGTGTGTTTATGTGCGTCCTTGTACTTGCTACATGCTGTATTGAGTAGCAAAAATGTCTTTCTACTAGCAAACTGAGGGGGGGTTTGGAAAGTGAGGACATTTTGGCTGGTTCTCACAAATTAAAATGTCTTTTTGAGGATTAAGAAAAGGTTTTAAGGTTGAGGTTCGTATTGGGCTTAGGGTAGGTCAGGGTCAGGGTTAGAGAGTAGTTGGGATGGTTAGTTTTGGACAAGTGGCTGGGGAATGCATTATGTCTGTTAAAGTCCTCATTAATTTAGAAGTACAATGGTGTGTGTGTGTGTGTGTGTGTGTGTGTGTGTGTGTGTGTGTGCGCGCGCTGTCACTGGCTGAGTTGTAATGCCAATTATCTTACAGCATCATCTTCAAATACTGCCGAGCTATTGTTTTTAAGACACACAAACGCATTGATGCCTTTATTTCCTGGCTCTATTAATGCTGTGCTGTCTCTTATATTACGCTGTAAAATAGCCTGAAAAGGATGTTCACCTAATTAACTCTGCTCGAGTGTTCATGCATTACAGATGACTAAGCCTATGCATAAAGACCAGAGGAGCCTAAAGGTGAATTAGTGCAGGTATATGATCATTCATTGTCATAAGGGCGTCGCTGCAGTATCACTGTGCATATTACATTTTGTGTGTGTTTTGCACCACGTGCGTGTGTGTGTGTGTGTGTGTGTGTGTACACCTACCTACAGAGGCACCCACCCCCTCACCCCTGATTATAGCTTTGTTTGCATGTGTATGTCCAATTTTAAAAGATGAATAAATGAATTGTTGAGGCCTTTTTGTAGTCATGAAATTCATATGACTGATTGGAGAGTGTCTCCATTTCCACTTCAGAGGGACTGCATGTAAAGCAGGCGGCCAGGCTCCTTCATTTCTGTTGGTAATAAAGAAAGATGATTGAACATTGCCTGAACATTTGAAAAAGTAATTTTGTAAAGATTTGAAGAAGTAATCTTGTAAGACACATTTTTCCTCTCGGTATGAAATCGTTTCTACGTTTCACAGCATTTGGGCAAATTACAGCCAAGTATACACAGAAGCCATATTCTGCAGTCTCAGTGTCATAGCTGAAAACATGAATCCTCAAATTGTCTGTGATTATATAACGATGATGTTTATTTAATGTAAATACATCCATGAGAAAACCCAGGAATGGATTCCACACTGGATGATTGATGATACATGGCCGGTTCCCGTTAGCATAGTTTGAGGATTTAGTGGATTAAGGTGTCTCACTAACTGTGACAAATGATTTATTTACATACATGACACATATTTATTTATATCTGCATATCGAGTGTAAAATACAGAGTATTCACTTGTGCTCTAATCATTCATTGGGCTTTAAATCATTTCTGCTTCTCTAATTGTTCATTACAAATGTGCTTTAATTTAAAAAAAAACACCATTTTCCTCTCACAGCTTTTGATTACTTTTTAAAATGTCCAAATTTATTTCTTTCATTAATTTTTATACCAGTTTGTTTGGACTCATTGCATAGTATTCTGTAGAACACACACACACAAACACACACACACACACACACACACACACACACACACACATACACACACACACACACACACACACACACACGCACACACACACAGAGTGAGCAGAAATTCTTTACAGAAGTGGTAAAGCCGGATCTACAAATCAAAGAGTGCAAATAAGCTATTTCTTTCTGGAGTGCAGCCCCTGCTGTTGCCTTGGTTACCTGTTGCACATCTCAGGGGTTACCAGGGACAACCTTTAAGTGTGTGTCTGCATATAAGTATACACCTTTTATTATGTCTTGTTGCAGGAGCAGGACTAGGTAGATTTCGTTGTGTGTGACAGTTAACAAGAAGCAGATACTTTAATGCCTGGTGTTTGTTTGAGGTGATCTACCTCCTCTTGTCTCTTGTCCATTTCATTGCTTGTGTCTGGCAATATAAATGTTGTACAGTGTTAAGAAGCAGGGTCTTGGCTCGCATTGGAGCTGTCTGCAACATTTACCTCCGGACACATCTTAATAAAGGGTGTTAGGGAGGGTGAGTGGTCCTGCTGGAAGTAAAATAAGTCACTTTTCTGCCTTCACAAATAACAGCCCTCAAATGTTTCCTGCAGTGCTCTGTTGACTCACCCAGAAAATGTTCAGCATGTGAAGCTGGCTGCTCTAAAACTCCTGCACAGCGTGTCCACTAGATTCTCAAAGGCAGCAACGAGGGCCGGGTTTGCATTTGTATGTGTAAACAGACGGACTAATGGACCTGACTGTAATCTAAACACAAGAACTAGCAGCTGATCAATGCTGTTTACTTCATGTGTGCAGAGGTTCTGGCTGCAGACTTTCTCTCTCCCGCATGGAGAGTAGGTGGTGCACATGTTAGGATCAGGAGATATTTATGATCAACAGACATTTTTCATTAAAGCTTCACAATTTTACTGTGAAAGTGAAACCGCGGAGGAGACACGGCCTCAGTTTTATTAACTTGGGTGGATTTCTCTTCACCTTTACAGTAATCCTCCTGTTCTTGCCACTATTACGCAATATTTCAATCTAAGACAACTCTGTGAGACTAATGGATTCTTTACATTTCTCTCCCTTTATTTGTCCATCCAGAGCGTCAGCTGGCCAACAGCATGACCAGCAGCAGTGCGCTGTCTCCCGCCGTCAGCGGCATCAGTAAGGAGATGGCAGAAATGCGGCACCTTGTTCAGTTCCCCGAGGAGATCGCCTGCATCCTCACTGAGCAGGAGCAGCAGCTCTACCAGCGGGTCAGAGGAATTTACTCACATATCAAAAAAAATATCGAGCTTGTTCATTATATATGAATTTGCATGTGGAGTCACCGCTCAGACGTTGTCAGTTTTTGAAAGGTGCTGGACTTTTTGTTGCAGTCTGACTTTGAAAATGACTAAATTTCTGGATGGAAATGAATATTGTGACACTGCACAGGATTATCACGAAATCTGGCAATGGAATGGAAGTTTGTGTGCTTAACAGTGTATATTTGGTCTTTCATTTGCAATTCTAATAATTTAGTTATACTGTGTGCATCCATAGGTTTTCCCCCTGGACTACCTCTGTTTCCTTACAAGAGACCTGGGCAGTCCCGAGTGTCAAAGCAAACATCACCCAAGCCTTAAGGCATCACTTTCTGTGCCAGCCATGTCTACACAGAGCTCTCGTCACAATGCAGTGGAGGACCTGGTGGCACGCTTCAATGAGGTGAGAAGCCGGGGAAATCCCTTATACGAAGTGTGCGCCATCAGTGTGCAGAAGGAAGTTTGCCTTTGAGGACGACAGGTTTTATCCTGTCCTGTCAGAGGAAGTCAATCGACTGTTAATGTTGTCAAGGTCCTACATGAAACCACTGATGGTTCGATATAGTAGCTCATTCTGTCTTAAAATTCACAGCGATACAAATCAGAAGGCTGGTTTGACTTTGCAGACCTATTTGTGTCGAAAGAGGGCACTTACGTATATAGAATGGCAACCTAAAAAAACATCTAATTTTCCTTCTAAAGTTCATCCAACAGTGATGTCACCAAATATGGGTGAGATCTCTTGTGATATGATAAGGATGTGGTTAAAAAACACAGCAGAGTGCTATTTTTTCTCTGCGTGGGTTTGCCTTCTCATATTTGTCGTTGCAGTCATCAACCTTAAGTTCATAACAAAGTCACATGCCTTTTTATCAAATCCAACAATAAATATAAAGTAAGTTGGCTTTTTTTGAAGAGTGACTTAAAGAAGCTAGAGAGATGAATTATTAGTGGTGTCATCTTTAATTAACATGCCTTTCTTGTCAATTAATTTCATTTAAGTCAAGAAGACAAAGAAGTAGTCTCTCAAATGTGCATTCTTACCATATATGGGCATAATACCCAAATGACATTAGTGGTCCTCCCTGTGAAGACATGTTTAAAGCTATAAAGTTATGTTACATCAGGACACACAGAAGATTAGATGTTGTCAGGACATCTTATCTTTCACTTTTAACCGTCATTTGTGGTTTTCTTTTTGGATTCCTCAGAAATCAAATTACAATGAGCAGGAGTCAGGATGAAATAGTAAATTGCAATTCATTTTTATTTTACAAATTTAGTTTCAATTAATAACTGATATCATTTTTCCATAATATATATTTGTGGAACCATCTGTCACAACAACTTCAGACACTGCTCTAAGCTGGATTTCTACGCTTGGGATTTTGTATTAGAAAACATTTAGGTCCACTTTCTTTTCTCACACTTGACAGAAATCATTTTGATCATGCAAGCAGTTACGTTTCCCCCCAAAGTATCAAATGCTTTTGATTCTGTTCCCTTTCAAGCCATGTATGGGAGTGAAAGATAAGAGCATAGAAAAACTTGGAAGGGTAGGCAGTTTGGGCCCCTTTGTGTCCATCCACAGTGTTTAGCTTTGAGAGGACAGTACAGTGTGTGCTCTCCCCGAGTTTGTAATGGCTCTCTATCATCCTTTGTTATGTCATTTGTGTATCAAGGAGAAACCTGGTCTCTTATTTTGATAATGACACACTCACAGATATAGACCGGCACCCTCACAAACACCTGTAGGGCATCAGCGTATCCATAACTCCACCTTAGTTGTCAGTATGCTGATACAGTATGTGTACAATTGGTTTGTGCTCATCTTTGTCGTCATACATTCTCTATATGCTTTATTGATTTCTATTGTCTGTCACGCAGCACAGCCTCCAAACATGCATCATTTGTCATACTGACCTGTTCGCTGCTGACCAGTCAGAGCACTTGCAGGCCGTCACAGTTGCAACTGTAATTCAGCCCAAAAGGTGCTCACATCCTGTCCTGAGCAGGGGGGTAACAGATAACAGTAGATATTTACTGTGAGGCAGCAGGGGTGTCTTTCAGTGGTCTCATCTGCTCTGGTTGCCACTGGAACTGTTGCTTTGATTCAATATTCCACCACCTCCTCTGTCCAGCTGGATTATTGCTCATTAGGCGCAGCATTCTTTTTTTCCCGCTCTTCTCTGGTTTTGCACAGGGAGGGAAAAGGCAAAGCAGCAACAGCGTTAATAAGCACTTAAATTAATGCCAATGCCTAGCCGGTGTTAAAACCAAACCAAATTTTAAAAAGAACAGATGAAAAGACAAATGAGTCCCTCATTTACATGTACAGCCTGTTGTTATGTGTTTAAAGACTCTGTGCGAGTGTGGCTTTATTTAGCATCTGTGAAGTCAGACTCTGTGGTCAGCTTTACAAATTCTTACATAACCCTGTAATAGATCTGTAGGTCAAGGGGGTTGTTTTAACCACCTGCAGGGACGTAATGCCGTTTGCATGCATGGACTTTTATGTGTGTTCAACGTTTATGAGGCCTAAACCCACTGAGACACCAGAAAGCAGCATGCAGACAGATTGAAATCTGATCTTTTCCTGCGCTGCAAGTAAGTATGTGTATGTGTGTGAGTAAGTCAGAGAGAATGTGAAAGGAAGCTGACCCTGATACATGTCTGGCTCTCCTACCATGGCTTTTACACGTGCAAGGGGCCAGTCAGTGCAGAGACAGAGTGCAGCTCAGAGACCTTTGATCTGATTCATTGTCCTGTGGATGTCCTTGCGTGTGTGGCCATCTGGGGGGGGCTTTTCATAAATGTCACAGTTTTAAAAAAGCAAAAAATATAGGTTAACCTGTCATTACACTGTGGACTACATGGCCTTTGAATTGTCCAGTCATCAGGCTTCATATAACATGCTGCAGCAGTACTCCCAGTTTCCACCAATGTGTTGAATCTCAGATATTTACCAGCAGCCAGAGCCAATTATGTCTGTTCTAAAGTTCAGGTTTCCATCAGCAGCACTACAGAAGCCATAGTTTACGTAGATAGTAAAGCCTATTCTGTTCTATTCTATTTACACCTTTGACTTTGCTCTTCAGAGAATCCTCAGTAAGCTTCAACAAGCAGTTGTCTGACACCCCCACACAGTCCCTACATGGTAACATGACGTTGCTTCTCAAAATAAGGAAACCCTGTGCTCAATTTTTCTCATAAGAACAGTATTAAAGATTTGAAAGAAATTATTCAGAAAATGTTGGGAACTTGCAATAAATCATTAGAGAAAGACGTAAACACATCAACATGCCACAGTGAACTGCTGGAACTCTGGGAGTTGGACCTTGAAGTTGACATGGTTACACTTGTATTTTGCATTTAAATAAAAAAGAATGTTTTGAACAGGAACTTGAGTCAACATTGGTGACTGAACAGAAGCGATGCTGCCTGTGCCCACTGTCTCTTGAACGTCTCATCATCATTAAGAAATGTCTTTGTCCACAGGTGAGCTCATGGGTAACCTGGCTGATTCTGACAGCAGGGTCCATGGAAGAGAAGAGAGAGGTCTTCTCCTATCTGGTCAATGTTGCAAAGTGCTGTTGGAACATGGGCAATTACAATGGCGTCATGGAGTTCCTGGCTGGACTCAGGTTTAAAGACAGACACAGGTGCTTTGTCAATATTCTGCTCTGCACCCATGGCTTCAGAACTCTTGTTGTTACTCCAGGTCCCGTAAGGTGCTGAAAATGTGGCAATTTATGGACCAGACTGACATCGAGACCATGCGTAGCCTGAAGGATGCTATGGCTCAACATGAATCCTCCTCTGAGTACAAGAAGGTTGTGACCAGAGCTCTCAACATCCCAGGATGTAAGGTAGGTTGTTGCTTGTGCACATGACATTGGGAGTCAAATCTCAGAGGTCCTGCATTAACTCGTAATGTCTTTGTGTGTGTGTGTGTGTGTGTGTGTGTGTGTGTGTGTGTGTGTGTGTGTGTGTGTGTTGTGTGTGTGTGTGTGTGTGTGTGTGTGTGTGTGTGCACCACAGGTGGTGCCTTTCTGTGGGGTCTTTCTAAAGGAGCTGAGTGATGCACTGGATGGAACAGCAAGCATAATCAGCCTGAAATCTCCTCTGGAGAATTCAGAAGACTCAATAGAGGTACCAAAATGCTCTCAAGATGGAGCAGTGGCTGGAATTTATTCACCTTTATTTGATCTGTTCTCTTGGTGATGTAGTTTGTTTCAGACTATAGCGGCCAGCACAACTTCCTGTTGCGGTCTGGTCCTGATGGTCTACACATCCCAGAGAAAGAAGCTACTGTCAGTAACATTCTCCAGATTATCAGGTAAACTACATCCTGTGAGAAGTATGCATTATACCTTTATCCTCATTAGCACTCGTGAGCTCAGATCTGTTTGTTGAGACATCGGTAACCCTCCCGATTATTTCTGCTCAGATCCTGTAATCGTAGTTTGGAGGTGGAAGACACTGATGATGGCTCAACCAGCCCTTCTTCTAGTTGTCCACTCCCCACTTCCAGAAACAACTCCTTCAAGGACCGCTGCCGTAATCAGTCAGTCATCATTCTTTTTTTAGCCATTTATTTTCCCTAGAATCCTGTCCAGCATCAGAGGTCAAAGAGTGAGATAGATATTAGTCTCATTTAAGGAGACCTTAGGAAGGATGAATCTGTTTAGTCTTGGAACTGGCCAAGTGAAGGATGAGCTCTGAGCGTGGGGGATGGTGTGTGAGCTGTGTAAACATTTGAGAACATACGGCACAGACTCAAATGGCACAAAACATGTGACTCAGTACATCAAGGCTCTAGGAGGTTGTTTTTGAAACTTTATTGATTTAGTACTCTAGGGACCTAAACTTATGCCAAATATAAGCTGTAAAATGTCCCTGTCAAAGTGAAAGCTTTGTGAAAACAATTCTTTTGAACCATGTAAGTACTCCTGTCACATAGAACATCTGTGGTCTTGTGCACTCAGTGCAATGCACCAACAAAAATGGACCATAATGAAAAAGAATTACAGCCTGCTGTGGTGCTCAGCATCCTTGCTGAAAAGAAAAAAATAACAGTTTTTTCACTTAGTAAGCAAATGTTAATTACAAGCAAACATGTAATTACATTTAATAGTACCTTTTTAGGTAATGATATGCGTTTTCTACAATTTTAATTTATTACCGTGTGCTTTTGGCCCATTATCATTGACTCAATGTGTACCTTTTTAAACGACCTTTTCTTTAAGAGGTTAACTGGGAACTGTGGGAAAAATCCAGGAAATGGTCCATTGTGGAGAGCAGTTCTAGTTGCACTGGGTAAAAAAGTCTGCAACTTCTTTTAAAATGTTTTTATGATGTATGAGCCAAAAGAACCCAAGTCAGAGTCTGAATCTCCTTCAGCTGCTGTTTGTTAGCTGGGATTTATACTTTGGGTCCTAGTCCTGCTGAAAGATGAGCGTCCGTCCCCTTCATCCCTCTAACAGAAGCTTGAAAGGTTTACTCCAAATCTACATCTGATACTCAGATGTCTCACTCAGCCAGTTTTTGCCGGCTGCTTTCCTGTTGCTGTAGATTCCTGTATTACTCATAGCTTTTGCCAAACATCTACGTAACAAGACAATGTAGTTTTCTAACGTAACCGCTCAGATAAAGTGATTACCACAGAAACTCTGGTGTCACAGAGAAAATACATAGCTGGTTAGTTTCCTGTCAGTACAGGAAGAAGCAGAGCTCTGGTCCTTATCACCACCCTGGCGGCAAATAGTTCACAGCACTAGCTGAGATTTGGATGTGAAACAATTGTAAGAGACCTATTTCCATTAAAGAAAATTCTTACTAAAGGTAGGTGCTCTCTGGTTTGGTACCATTTTCTTTAAATGTAAGCATTCTGAGGACAACAAGCCTCTTGTGGCCAAGGTTATGGTGTCCAACTGTCCTGCGGCACAGATAAATATTATCTTTCTTATTCAAGCCTAGGAATGCCTTCTCCATTCTCTTGACCTTTCCCAGTGGCATCCTCTTTCTCTTGTGTTTTTTTTTTCTTTTTGAAGTCTGCAGAAATCTCTGTTTACTCTTAATTCCTGTCTTCCTTCCATTCCAGTTCACGTTCATTTAAGATGCCCCAAGAAACAAAACGTGCCTTGTAAGTGGAGCCAGGGGTTTGAACATGATGGCTAACGTTGCAGTGGCAGTAGAAACCTCTTTAATAATGCGGACTGTGGAATGACACTGTGCATGAGGGTCTTTGCTTTAAAGAATAAAGCACAAATCGGAGTTTTACATTTCCAGAAGGTTTGTCATTTCTTTTTCATGCACTCCTCTTCAGGTTCATGGTGGGAGACTTGTCAGATTCAGACGGAGACCTGCCATCTGAGCCTGCAGTGAAAGAGGGGGAGTTTCAGGGGACTGAAGAAACACACAAGGCTTTCAACCATGGCACCGAGCTCATTCCCTGGTAGGAAAATCCCACGCATGCAGCACAGCACCTAGTGAGAAACCAGCAGACATTCCATGCATTTACGTCTTTTCCTTCTAGGTACGTGTTATCGCTGCAGCCGGATGTTCACCAGTTTCTGCTGCAGGGGGCCACGGTCATCCACTACGACCAGGACAGCCACCTCTCAGCACGCTGTCTGCTGCGGCTGCAGCCCGACAACACAACGCTCACCTGGGGTATTTATGCCACTTTTACTCTGAGTTCTAGTTTATTATGTGAATAACTGGTTACACACAGAAGCCTACGTACTAAATTCTAACTGGATATCTATAAGGTGTATTTATGGAGTAGAGCCCCAGTTCTTTATTATTACTATTACAAAAATGAAAAATTGGCATCCACAATATGTCCTGTTTCCTTTGTCATTATTATGATTTATGAAAATTGTGTATGTGTTTATTCAAGGCATGCCACTGCTGTATCATCTGTAGAGCTTATGAGTTACATTTGTCGCCAAGGTAGCACAGGTTCCTCTGACTTCACTGCATTGCAAACGCATCATAAATGTGATTTATGGCAGGTAACCCACAGAAAGGTGGGGCCTCCCCCACAGAGCCACCACTGGGATTAGGACAGGCCGTCGTCGCAGGACTAGCCGAGGGGCTTTTGGACCTTGGAGTGGTGAAGGTTGGTTTTCCCAGTGTATGTTGGATATAAGAATGATTTCTTTTTTTAAAAGTTAAAATAGGTTTAATGTGAATGTTTTTATGGGAACATGCAGGCAGTGTTCCTGGGTCATCAGGGAGTCGATGTTCATGCTGTATGTCTGCAAAACAAGCTGAGCCACATGACAGTGGAGGAGAACACCCTGAGCCTCCTCTATGGTGTCAGTACCACTGACAACAGGTCAGTGCATGTCACCAGCTTTGACTGGGAAATCCCTTCCTTCGGCACTAGCTTGAAGTTGTTGTTGTTTCCGAAATGCTAAAACCTTGCTTTTACACGTATCTGTAGACTTCTGCACTTTGTGGCTCCAAACCACACCACGCAAATGCTCCATAAAGGTTTGTCAGAGTTGGTGACGGCCACACGAAAATTGAAGAAGTTTCCTGATCAGCGGTTGCAGTGGCTGCGGAGGCAGTATGTCAGTTTATATCAGGTACAGTCTTACAGGAAAGCATGCATTTCTATTAATAGGATGTTTTGGAGAGTGCTTCACTGGCTTTAACAATTCTGATATATTGATTATTATTCATCTGCCAGGAGGATGGCAGGTATGAAGGGCCCACATTAGCCCAAGCCATTGAGCTGTTTGGAGGCCGGAGATGGAACATGAGCACAGGTGGAACAGAGAAATCTGCCCATCAGAAAAACAGTCCTTTGAGCATCAACGATAAGACCAAGAAGAAGAAGAAGGTCCTCGTCAGGGTCGGTAGACTTTATAAAACCCTTAATAATCCTTGTTATCTAGAGTGAGGCAGGCAGGTACATTATTGCCATCTCCAACACAGGGAGACAGTGGAGATGCCACTGACGATGAGATGGTTGCTCGGAAAACACGGAGCTGTAAGGAAGGAACATGTCGAAACGGACCGGAGTCTGACAGTATAGATCACGAAGATCCAGGTTTGTAGAGCCTCTGTTGCTATGATGTTGTCTTGTTCACATGCGTTTATTTACCCTGAGTTCTCTGTATCTGTAGAAGATAGCTTCCCGGGACCTTTCTCCCTCTCGACCAATAAAAGTCCTGGATTGCAAGCCTCTTCTTCTTCCTCCTCCTCCTCTTCCAGCATGACTGGCTCCAATCAGTCTCGCCCACAGTCCTCCCCAACCCTCTCAGGAACAGTGAAAGCACAGCCAGGGTATGACTCGAACGGCACTGTCTAAAAGGATTAGACTTGCTTCGTTCAGATGGACATTTTAACATTTTCATTCTGGATTTTAGGGCATGGAGCAGCAGGTCATGGCATGGCCGTGGTAAAGGCTGCTTCAGAGGCTTCCAGAACCTCATGATCTCTGACAGCACAATGAGCTTTGTTGAGTTTGTGGAGCTTTTCAAGTCATTCAGGTAGATAAAAAAATAGCGTTTGTAAATAGCAAAAAATCACATAACTGATGTATCTAACATTTTTTGGGTTGGATGTAATCCGCCGACCAAACAATGACCTGACATATTTATGTATTAACTCCAACTTTTGCATTGTTTCATCAGTATTTTTCTCATTCATTCCAGTTTGTTATATAATTGTAATGTTCGATTCAATAGCAGCTGAAAACAGTATGATTAAACAAACACTTCTTGTTATCACACTTTTCCAATGTTTAATCTATATATATTTAGAGATTACAGTATTCCCCTGTTTAGCAAGAGGAAACAGTGTTTTGTCTTGATAAGCTGTGGATTATTGTCATACCAGGCCTCCAACATTTTTTCGATTTAAGCGTTACCTCTCAACTTCTGTCCAAATTCTGCCTTCGCTCACCCTTTATGAAAGACACAAGTAAAGTGAAATTCCTGTTTGATTTCCACTGACGTGTCAAATATATCCTTTTTAGAGCTAACGCTCTAAACTGAAAACGCTTAATCATACTGTTGAGGATCTAAAAAGTCAATAAATGGGATTTTTAATTTGGCCCGCTGAACGTTTTATGAGGCAAAAATGGCACTGAATTCAGGGTTGTGTTATTTCTTCCACAGTATCCGAAGCAGGAAGGATCTGAAGGAACTGTTTGACACCTTTGCTGTGCCCTGCATTCGCTCAAATCCAGAGTCTGTTCCTCTTTACACCAATCTCAGGATAGATGACAAAGACACAGGTCTACAGCCGGACCTCGGTAACCGTTACTACCCATCAGCTTTAGTTGGAGGATTTCATCAGTCAACGAAATGTAGAAGCATCTCACCAACCCCTCATTGTGTCTCTTTTGTCCAAAACTCCAGATTTATTAACGCGCAATGGTTCGGATCTTGGTCTGTTTATCCGAACGAGGCAGCAGATGTCTGACAACCAGAAGCAGATCTCAGACGCCATTGCAGCGGCCAGCATTGTGACCAACGGGACGGGAGTAGAAAACGCATCACTGGGGGTTTTGGGACTGGGCATCCCTCAACTTAACGACTTCTTGGTCAACTGTCAGAGAGAACATCTGAGCTATGATGAGATCCTCAGCATTATACAGGTGAGGTCTGGATGGAAGGTGTGAGATCTAGGAGATGTTCAGAACTTTTATTAATGAAACTGATGAGCGAAGGCGGAAGGTGAGCAAATAAAGAACATTTTGTCCTTTATTTTGCAGAAGTTTGAACCCTCATCAAGCATGAGACAAATGGGGTGGATGTCATTCGAAGGCTTTTCAAGGTGGAGAAAAATAAACACTACACGTCTTAAATATCAAGCTAACTTTAAGTGCTGACATTCTGAATTCTTCATCCTGTCCAGGTTCCTGATGGATAAGGATAACTTTGCCTCACACATTGAGGAATCCCAGATGAACCCGGAGGAACTGCAGCATCCCCTGTCTTATTACTACATTCAGTCTTCTCACAATACTTATCTGACTGGGCACCAGCTTAAAGGGGAGTCCTCTGTTGAGCTTTACAGTCAGGTGAGTGAAGCTCTCATTTCATTCCTCATTGCAACAGCTTGTAAATCCTGACTCTTCATTTTGTGGACCAGGTGCTTTTGCAAGGCTGCAGAAGTGTTGAGCTGGACTGTTGGGATGGAGATGATGGCATGCCGGTTATTTATCACGGACACACTCTTACCACCAAGATACCATTTAAGGTTTGAACTTCAGATAGAAAGATTTACCAGACTGAAATGGCGGACGCTTTTATTACATTTAGCTTTCATTTGAAGGGGCTTTGGGTTGATCTCATTAGCATTGGATTCCATTGAATTCTGTTGACATTAATTGGTGCTGCAGTGCTCTCATAACAAACTGAATCTCTCCCGTGATCCTCAGGATGTGGTGGAAGCAATTAGCAGGTCTGCATTTGTCAACTCCAACATGCCCGTCGTCCTGTCTATAGAGAACCACTGCTCCCTCCCGCAGCAGCGCAAGATGGCGGAAATCTTCAAGGTCTGTTCTAATCTTCAGTCCCCTTCAACTTCTTTTTTAAGATTTCTTTTGAATGCCACAAATGTCTGGTCACGACAGATTCATCGTGGAATATCAGCACGCTTTCATCTTCCCAGCATCCTCTCCTCCCCAGAGACTTCTTTGCGGCTGGAGAAAGAAAAGTCTTTGATTCTCAGATAGCTCTGTTCCTTTGGTCTGCTGATGTCACCACTGCCTTGTTTATTTGAAGTGCTGTTTTGTTTTGATGAAAGCACTCTTCCTTTTTTTCCTCTCCCCAGATTTCCAGCTTTTATATACAGCGTGGGCTTACGCTGCATGACAACTGTACATTTCTTTGCCTTAGACGGTGTTTGGGGAGCGTCTGGTGACACGCTTCCTCTTTGAAAGCGACTTCAGCGATGACCCTCACCTGCCATCTCCACTGCAGCTGCAGGGGAGGATTCTCCTCAAGAATAAGAAGCTGAAAGCACACCAGGCTCCGGTGGACATACTCAAGCAGAAGGTGGAGCAACCTGTCCCATTTCAAATGGATCAATTTAGATTTTATATGTACCACTATTTCAATGGCTCTGGATCACCTTTGTGTTCGTTCAAGTCCAGTCAGACGTCGACAGTTCTTGCCTCCATTCAACAAACAAAGTGCTTTAGAATACACACGCCTTATAGGTGGGGGTGGACAAGTCCAGTCTTCAAGGGACAGATTCAAGCCAGGTTTTGTGTCCTACCAGACAACCGTTTTTACCTGGGGTCCCACTTTGCTTGATGAAATGTTTTTTGCCTGGTAGGACGCAAAACCCAGCTCGAATCCAGCCCTCGAGGACTGGATTTGGCCAACCCTGCCTGACAGGGGTACGTTCCTGTGCAAATATAAGCTTTAATCATACACAGTTCTTTTTTTTGAACAAAATAATCGGTCCCCCATCATTTGATTGCAGGCTCACCAGCTTGCCCACATGCAGGCCCAGGTTAGCAATGGTTCACCAGGGGTTTCCTCTCCCGGGACCCAAACCAACGAGGACGAGGAAGAGGAAGAAGACGAGTACGACTATGACTATGAGTCTCTCTCAGATGGTGAGGAAATCAAAGCAAAAAAGGCAAATGCAAAAGATGAGATTCCATGTAGAATTTCAGATAGCTGCTGTTAATGATTGAGTTGTAAGCCTTTAGTCTGTGGTTGTTCACATCTTTACTGTCCTTCTCCTTTTTAACACTGAACTCTTTCTTTATGTTGTTTAATGTCTGTCCTCGATGTCTGTTCCTGTCCTATTTTTCCTGCCTGTTTTCCTCATAGCTGATGTCCTCACAGCTTCTTCTGCCTCATGTGGCCTGGAAGGTAAATTGCACAGCTTCAATGCTACGTGCCTGTGTTTCCAACTATTTTTCCATTTTCAGTTACAGAACAGTTATTTTAATAAACCCTTATGAGTTTATTAAAACTTCATCTTTACTCCTTAAACTTATCATTCCGGAAATGTAATCTTTGGAGAACAGCCCAGGAATACTGCACACTCTCTGCTGTTTGGAGACACGATTGTAGTAGAGGCAAAATATTTGATCTGTAAAAAGGAATGAAGAAAAATGCATCCATTACAAATAGGTGGTGATGCTAACAGTAGACATTCTGTCATCCACAAGTACTTTCTTTTCTCATCTAAATAGTTGAACCCTGAGTGTTCAGTCAGTATGCTTTGTGTGCTCTACTTATATCACTGATGGAATGATTATTGGCAGTCGCAAATGCCATCAAGATTACTGTACATGTCTGTCCACTTTAGATTTTCTTTTAACAATAGAGTACATCTGCGTGATTTTCCTTCTTCTCCCATAAACACATCACCTCCCTTCTTCCTCCCCTTCATACTGAAGTAGTGTATGACCTCGCCAGTGGCCAGGCAGGCTCCTCGGGGAAACAAAACAAAGCCATCTGGTTTCTCAGGCCCTACGCTGCCCCCACGCTAAACAACAGACCAGGGGAAACTACCCGGTCCTGCTCTCGGTCCCAGCCCCGATCTCTTCTTGCTTCTGTTAGAAAAACCCAAAAGTCATTGACCTTTCAAACAATTACCCCAAACCTCTTAAGCTGTGTTGTTTTTGATTCAATCTTACCTACTGTTGATTAGCTGCTTCTCCAAAACAAACGGACCTGTTGTTCAGCGGTAATTGGCTCCAGACTCCGACTGCTCAACTCATATCTCTGGTTTTTGTCTACACTATGACATACTGAGTCAGCGTTGCCAAACCGTCTTCAAAAGTCAGAAATGAATCACCTTTACCGTGATTAGTAGCTTTTGCATCGGAATTTCTCTGGATTTTTGGCTGTGAATTTGCAGGAGAAACGGAGGCATAAGAAACTTCCTTCTGTTATTGCTGTTTGTTTCGTATAGATAGGATGGGCGTCGGTTCAAGTTGTGTAGGAAATATGCTCCAGGGAGTATGTAAGCACTGGAACTAGGAACGCTCGTGCATTTTAATATTTAGGTTGCATCTTCATACTAATGAGGTGTTAGCCACGTTTCTGAAATGCGCGACATCCGTATCCTTGCATTTGGATTCCTGCTTAATTGCGAGTATCATCACAGAGCTCCTATAATTCTGCACAGACAACCTCCTGGATGACAAACCTGAGGTGAAAAGCTCAGCCGACAAAGAGGAGCAGCCTGTGGATGAAATACCCAAGAGAATGAAGAAGCCTGACAACACTACGCAGAGTAAAGGAAAGGTAGGAGGCTTCACTCACAGTGGCCAGAAATCCCTGAATTATTTTACGATTCTAAAAAAGAAGGTCTTTCCATAGTTGCGTCCTGCCAGTGTTTTCCTCACTCCCAATTAATTATTCATTTTCTACAACTGTATTTTATGGTTTGAAGAGCTAATTAAAGACTTCAAAATCTCTCTCTCTCTCTCTGTCTGTCTGTCTGTCTGTCTGTCTGTCTGTCTGTCTGTCTGTCTGTCTGTCTGTAGGTGTTTGACATGGAACTGGGCGAGGAGTTCTACCTTCCACAGAACAAAAAGGAAAGTCGACAGATCGCTCAGGAGCTGTCTGACCTCGTCATCTACTGTCAGGCCGTGAAGTTCCCTGGTAACCAATGTTTTTATCTCCTCCTCTCACTTTCACAGCCTAGATTTCCTTAAAGTTGCTTGTTCTTCAGAAATGTTCTGTTGTTTTTCTACAGCTCTTGAGTTTAATAGGTCAAACCGTTCCCCGTCTTCCTCACATTTTTTATTATTGGTAGTCATTTAATATCCCACTCCATTACACTCCCACGCAAGGACACCCACAAAGATAATGCATCATTTTCTGCCCCATGGGAAAGATAGGTTTTCTCTATTGAGACGTCAGTCCAGATGGCAACAGGGCTGCGATGCACTTTACATAAGGGGAATGGTTATAGGTGTAATGAAGTGTAGTCAGATTATCACATATTTCTTTCCAATTTTGCAGAAGCTTGAACACCTGCTAGGCCAAAGTGTCAACTTTGGATGTATTCCTCATTTTATCAGATGAAGATCTTTGACTTTCCTTTTCATATTCAGCCATTTCCTTTTAATTTGGGTTGTTTTCATTCCACACTACCATTTATCTCAGTCAGTCACTTAAATAGATAGCCCTTATCACATTTGTCCTCCCTCAGATGTCCTTTTCATACCTCTTTTTGTCTTTTAGTTCAAGATATGTGGCCTTTTGAACCATCCTATGTGGACTCGGTATTTTATTTGTTTACATGCTCCAGAGAGCTGCAAAGGCAAAGATTTACACAGACAGCAGACTGCGTTCCATCGCACGGCGTGATTCAACAGTCAGATCCAGCATCAGATTGATGTCATCTAGTGTGACCTCACTTGTTTTATTCTGTGAGAGACCTTAAATAAATTAAAGTTCTAAACTAAAGATGTAAACAACAGGTTTCCATTGTCAGATATGTACATCTGCATTCAAAGACATGAATCTGGTTAGTCTTGGATCCATGGAGGCATTATGGCCTGCAGAGTTCAGAGCCCAATCCATCTATAACTAATACAGAGTTTACTATCAGTGTTCCCAGCTTTGTGCATCAAAGATAAATGCTCTGATATTTAGACCTCCGTCTTCTTCATTATGTGACAGCGTTATGTGAATGATTTGTTCAGTTTCAACAGCAATATTGACCTCTCTTCTTTGTCTCTGGTGTGTTTGTGGGAAACAGGTCTGTCCACGCTGTCTCCGGCTGGCTCCGGCAGAGGGAAAGACCGTGGAAAGAGCAGGAAGTCCATATTTGGCACGGCTCCAGCTCGCTGCAGCGCAACAGGGGAGGTCACCACTCCGAGTCGCACCCCTGGGAAAGGTAATTGTGGGTGTGTGAAAAGATGTAGCGACTTTTTGCTTTGCACGTTTCACAGAGAGAATGCAGCACATATGCTTTACATTCAGTAGCGTTGAGGGAAAGCAAGAAATAAGCTGAGTAACCATCGTTGGAATGTTTTCAAAATTGCTACTGTATATGCCAAGTGATGCTCTTTTCTAACTTTCCCTCTCCTACCTGCAGGTGGCGCCGAGCGCCTGAGCTGGGAAGAGCAGCAAACGTCTCCTGTCCTCAGTCCACCCACCTCTCTCAGCGCCATTATCCGTACACCCAAGTGTTATCACATCTCCTCCGTCAATGAGAACGCCGCCAAGCGACTGTGCCGGCGTTACTCTCAGAAACTGATCCAGCACACCGTGTGTCAGCTGCTCAGGACTTACCCAGCAGCCACCAGGATCGACTCCACAAACCCAAACCCTCTGCTGTTCTGGCTGCATGGCATTCAGCTGGTGGCTCTCAACTATCAGACTGACGGTGAGGACAGTGTGGAGAGATGCGTCATTGGGTCTCCTTCAAAATTTTCTGACTTTTTAGTGAGTCTGAGGAGCCGGATACATCTTTGTACAATTTGAGCTAAAGAAATTCTCTCTCTGCCTGTCTTTCCTTTTCTTTTGGGGCTGTCTATCTCACTTTGTGTCCTCTCTTTATCTCGCTTTCTTTTGCCTCTCCCTCTGCTTCAAATGGTTTCCTCCCTATTTGAAAGCAGTTTGCACACAGTCCTGCAAGCTTTCTGGGACACAGTGCAATTATGCAGAAATTCGAGCTCAGTTTTTGGGGCCCTTTTTGGGATTATTCTAAAACAGATTTTACGTTGCTTCGCAGACCTGCCCATGCAGTTAAACACAGCTCTGTTTGAGGCCAACGGCGGCTGCGGCTATGTCCTGAAACCAGCGGTGCTGTGGGACCGAAACTGTCCGATGTATCAGCAGTTCTGTCCGATGGAGAGGGATGTGGAAAAAATGAGTCCCGCCGTCTACTCCCTTGCTGTGAGTCACACGGAGGCCCGACTCCATCTTCAACACTGTTTTGATCTGTCGTTACCCTGTTTCCTCTCTTCATTTGTTGCTTTATGCTGTAGCTGCTGGTTCTCAGGTGCAAAGAGATTTCCCTTCTTTATTAACATACCTGCCATGGTAAGCTGTGATGGATTTGGTCAAGGGAGGGGGAGCTGAAGTCTCACTGGTCTCTTTTATTGGAAAGTGACCTTTATCTGCTTATAGTTTGACAGCGGACCACCCACTTGATTTTCTCTCAATAGTTGTACATTCACATCAGAGATGGTGTAGCCTCACTGACACAGGCTGCAGGAGAGGACGCGAGTGTGGGTTTTCCTTGGCAGGGCATCGGGACTTCTCTCTGGCCTTTCTCACATGAATTATTGTTACTTTCTAATCAGCACGGCTTTCCCTCAGATCGTTTCGGGGCAGAACGTCTGTCCCGGTAACAGCAGCGGCAGCCCCTGCATCGAGGTGGACGTCCTGGGGATGCCGGTCGACAGCGCCCACTTCCGTACCAAACCCATCCACCGCAACACCCTCAACCCCATGTGGAACGAGCACTTTCAGTTCACCGTGCACTTTGAAGAGATGTGCTTCTTGCGCGTTGCTGTTGTGGAGAACAACAGTTCCCAGACTACTGCTCAGAGAACTCTACCTCTGAAAGCCCTCAAGTCAGGTGGAAAGCCCACTTCTTTTTTCTGTCTTACTTGATTTAGAATTGTGATTTTTTTTTTGCCTCATCATTGTGTGATTTTGTCTGTTTCAGGTTACAGACACATCCAGCTGAGGACTCAACACAATGAATCTCTGGAAGTGTCAAGCTTGTTCATCTATAGCCGAAGGACAGAGGAGTGTCCGACAGGGGGCGACATTCCCTCATCCCTGGTGTGTTTACAATGAATCAGAGTTCATCTTCATGGCTATTAGTGAGAAGTTGTTTTCTAATAACATTTAACTTGGGTTTTGGGTCATTTTTATTGTGTAAAATAATAAATGAAGAACTAAATAACTTTAGGACAGCGTTTAACCATAATCATAATCAACCATAAACATCAGGTCAAATATTTGCAACGGTCAAATAAATGTAGATTTACCATATTAAACTAAACTAAAACAGCTAACTTGACCAAAACAGACTGTGATGATAACATCGGGTTCTCTGTCAGCTGTTCAGCTCTGAGGAGAAGCCTGCATCCCAGCAGCACAGGGTGACGGTGTACGGAGCTCCTGGTCCTGAGCCCTTCACTGTGTTCAGTGTGACGGAGCAGATCACTGCCAAACAGCTGCTGGACATGGTCGGTTCTGTTGGGAAGTACTCTGGTTTGCTTCTGCTTCTCTGTCTGCATCGTTTCACATCAAGCATCATCCCCAGGTCGTAGCTTCTGCTGGTGGAAATCCCTACTTCCTGTGTGAGGAGAAGGTTCCTTTGACGAAGGAGCGCAGTGAGACAAAACGCTGTGCTCAGTATCGCCCCCTTGCTCCGGAGGAGGAGGTGGTCCGACTGGTTTCCAGCTGGAGTGCCGAGGAGGGATATGTGGGAAGGATCTGCTTCAAGCTCAGAGAGGAGGTACACACACAGGGCACTGCCATTTAAAGCACTCGACATGTTTATGAACATGCTGATTATGTTGTTTGAAGTCTAACCACCGTTCATCCGGTGTTTGGCGCCCCCGTGTGGATTTCCTGTATAACTTACACTTCAACTAAGGAGTATTTTTTTAAATTGTGTTTTATTCTTCTAGAAATTAAATGAGAAGAACGCAGCACCAGAAGGAGAGGAGGAGTGGAGTGTGGGCGGAGCCAGGGAGGGAGCCGGTGGAGAAGGAGCAGCAGCAGCAGAGGATGATGTGTTCCTGGTCCAGATCCATGAAGTTTCTCCAGAGCAGCCTCACACTGTGATCAAGGCCCCGCGCTACAGCACAGCTCAGGACATCATCCAGCAGGTGAGGACAGGCAGGAAAAGAGCTTTGAGTCTGCGGAATCTTTGACTGACTGAAGCCCCGTCTCCAACCTGAACAGACCTTATTCAAGGCCAAGTATTCCTACAGCATCCTCTCCAATCCCAATCCATGCGACTACGTCCTAATGGAGGAAGTAACCAAAGACGTGGGCTCAAAGAAGTCCTCCACCACTAAGCCTCTGCAGCGGATGCTGCTGGATCACGAGTGCGTCTATCAGGCTCAGAGCCGCTGGCGGGGCGCGGGGAAGTTCATTCTGAAACTGAAAGAGCAGGTAGCTCCCAGCGCGCTAACCTCTTCATGGTAGAATGGACGTCTGACTATTAACCTGCATGTTTTGTACTAACTCGTAGCGGAGACCCTTGAATCATGACACTGTATTTTATGGTATGTGCATGTTATTGTGTTTTATATGTTTAATTTGTCTGTCAGTATTTATTTATGGATTTAACCAGGAGGGGCTTCCTGAATAAAGGTTTTATGTTTTTCAGATTGTGTTTTGTTTTCTTTCTTCCTCTCCGAGGCTGTTGGAAGTTGTTAATGGCGACAACACGACCTCGCATCAAATAATACAGACGTGCACATTTGTCTGCACAGATGTCGTTTTGACTCCATTTCTGCTTCCAGTTGGTGCGGGAAGACAAAAAGAAAGTCATTTCCTTTGCCAGTGAGCTGAAGAAACTGACGAGCCGCGGCCGCAGCATGACGACTGGCGGCGGCGTGGACGGCCCCGGCCAGAGTAAGGATGATAGAGCTGCATGTTGTGTGGCTCTGACAGAGCTCCAGGAGTGAGGTCACACTCTGCCTGCTGTCTGTGCATGGGAAGACAACAGGTACCGTATGCTGTCTCTAACATCTGACTTCCCTTTACACTGTACATAAATCCCTACTAGCCAATCAACGGGCTGCTTTAGTTAGGCTAAATGTGCAAATGCTAATTTACAGAAGGTCTGGAAAAGCATGGACCCTCCCCATCATCGTCCCATTGACACTAACAGGTGGACATCTTAGAGTTTGACCTGTGGCGCTGTTTAAATCTGTAATGTTTGCTCCCGTGCAGGGTGTTGGTCTGCAGCAGTCGGTCTGAAGGTGTGGGTGGCAGATGGAAGGGTGGGGGCAGGTAGATTCCTTCCATCTTCCTCCTCTGGGAGAAGTCTTCATCCAATCCACCTGCCCACCTCCTCTCTGACTGCACCAGTGTTGAAGCTGCACCTCCTCAGGAACTGGAAGATCCACAAATGAGTGAGCACAGAGAAGACTGGGGTCGACTGCTTCTACACTTAGAGGATTCCGGTGGAATTCTGGAATTCTTCCCTCTCTTGGGCCCTGAAAGAGTCAGTGATCTTGCTCTAGCTGAATGAGCTGAGGACAAGATGGAGGCTGGGGACAGAAGGTCAGGAAGGTCACCCAGTCAGGTCTTCTTGATTGGCGTCCCACTTGGCTGTGGCTGGTTTATTGGTTGGAGCTGCTGTTATTAAGAAAGAAAGCAGGTTTTGTATCTGGCTCACAGCAACACCTGAAACCAGAGGAAGCAGATGTGTGTTTTGGTGGAGGGCATTATGACGGAGGCTAACAAGCTGGCTTGTTTGGTTCTTTTCTTATTGTCGTAGGTTCACAGTACTGTAAAGCTGTCACTCACACACTTCGCCACCCTCTCTATTATGCTGTTTTTGCTTTGTTCAAACGCAGGCAAAACACAGGTTGTGTTTAATAACAAGAAATGAACCTGATAAATGTCCTTAAAACACTCTTTTCTTTGAGAAAAACCCTGATTGCTTTAGCGCTAAGGGCTTTAGCTCAAACAGTCGGTAGCATTTTGCACATTTCTTTGATTTCCTTTTCAACACATCTGTGGTGTTTTCTTGGTTGTGTGTTGTTGACCTTTGTTCTCATTAGCACTATCATCCTGATGGCTGTTATTTTAATTCAGGCTAATGACGAAGTGTATATTAGTTGTTTTTATCATTTGATTTCTTAACTCGGACAAAAGTGGATGGAGACTCGGAGTCCAAAGGTGAAAATATGAATGGAATTATTTGTTTCAACTGATTTGGCGTCACATCATTTGATTTCTGGAGTCTTTTCTGGATAAAATTGATAGATTTCCTAAATCAATAGTTGGGTTGTTTGTAAATTTCTTCTTTTTATTTTAGTTGTTCAGAATGTACTAAACTTGATTCCTCTGGGGCCATTTCCCACCTTTTTTTAATTTATTTTGTCTATATAGTTTGCATTCTTTTGCTCTTGAGCACCCTCGAACTTGTGTCTTATTTGCTATTTCATTGCTTTGTCTTTATCTGTAGTGACGGCAGCGCTCTGTAAATCTGCCATTTTTAACTCGAGGTTAAGGATAAAGTGTCTTTAGAGGTTCAAACTCTTTGGCAGTAGTTACTATTGGATTTTTCCATGTTTTTGGTCAGTATTGCGACTGTTGCATTTAAAGGGAAACCACGTGTGACCATCATTAATAGAATGTCAAACCTTCCATAAACATCAGATTTTTATTGGATCCGAAGTGTTTCGATGATCTGGAGATCTTTTAAATAGAACGGGCCGTGTTCTGGCGCCTCCCTCCAGACCCCTGTGAGCATCCCCAGGCTGAGCTGCAGCCTTCTCTCCTTTCCAACCTGTAAACCTCATGAATGTAAGTGTTCCTCGTGTGTTTGTTCACAGATTATTTATTTGAATGTGAAGCCCTGGTCGGCATTTATTTGTTCTGCTCGTTGATGTCGAATGTCATGTGTTGTTTTTTATTTATTTAAAGTTGCGAGAACTGCCCTCATTTTCCACAAAGCTATCTCGATCTGTATGATGTGTAGATGTTGGCCGTGGTTCTTCTGCAGTGAGACCAGCCAGGACAGATGCTGACCGTCTAAAATCAAACGTACACATCTGTGCCACAGCTGTCAAGTGGATTTACTTGAATTGTCAAATGGATGACAGTTGGCGTCTTTATCATTTGTCAGATCACAATAAAACTGTGATGCGTTCACTGTCCATGTCTCAGATCCTTTTTTTCCCCAAAAGTTCCAAGTCAAGTTTCCATCACCACCTGGCTCCTTAAAAGGGAACCAGCAGGTCCCAGTTGTTCCCTCCCGGCCTGTGCTGCGCCCTCAGCCGTCGACAAAGCTTATGAGGACAGTAAATCTGTGACCCAAATGCTTCTACTGGACTCGGGATGAAACCATTTGACTGTTGTGGGGGGGTGTCATTTCCTCTATGTCAATGCTGATGATCGTTGGAGCGACTTCTGGACCTTCTGGGAAAGCAGTGAGATAAATTCCAACTAAAATATGCTGATGTCTGTCCTAAAAAGAGTATATGGGCAAAAGAGGCAGTGATTTAAAGAAGCGTGAATCAAATAATTGTTTAAAGAGACCAGTTTAGTTTATATTGAAGGCTCGTAAGAGCCGAAGCTCTCTGTGGCATTTGTGTGGGAGGCGGAAAGTTTGGGTCTGGTCACTGTTTGACAAATTATTCTTTTAAAATGATTTGTTTTTCCTGAAAATGAGCCAGTTTTGGGGCAAATATGTAGATAAGCTGGATCCACCCGCCGGCATCAAGAGCAGAGCAGGATGATAATTACAAAAAAAAAAGCTGACAAGAAAAGATGACACAGGCGCTTAAATCCTTTGTCCTTGTAATGCTGCCAGCCACCAGAGGGCGCCCCACACAACCTGTCCTTTGCTGATCCACTCATCTTTTTTCATTTGTTCAGCATTTCTGCTTTAATCCAGCGTGACATGAACCTGCACCATGAATGCAACAGACCCATCCAGCTCTCCTCCACGGTGCTCACATCTGTCAGAAAAGGTGACAGAAGAGCCGTGAACGCAGCGCCAGCTTACACGAGATGGGTGGATAACAGTCTTTTATTTGGGTGACTTGACAAGGATAAGAAAAAAAAAGATCATTTGAACAATATAGGACTTCTGTCAGTATGAGACAAATTTCAGCTCACTTTTGGCTTTAATGAATGTGAAGAGATCAACATTCGTTTAAAAGGCCTGTAAAAAGGGCAAGTTCTCTCCCAAAGTAGAAATATATCAAATCTTCTGTCTAGGTCCAGTGTTCTGAAGGTGCAGCTCAGATCCGATTTAGCAGAGACAAAACAAACTCGGAAGCTTCTGTCCTCAGTTTAGCTCCCGCTCTCGTTGAACAGAGCGTGCACTCGTTAATGACGTTCAGCCTGATTGCCAGATGCTAATTCCCCATAGCTCAGCACCAATTAGGCGTCTAATTAGATTTTGTTTGGTTAAACGGTCTCGATGGTTCCGCAGCAGCTGAAGTGAGGCGCGTCTGAAGGCTGAGGTGAGCCTGGCACTGAGGAGAGGGTGGCAGGACCAGTCAGAGTTTGGTCATGGGTATGTGGAGGTTGTTCCACGGGCCCATCCACAGTTCCTCCTCGTCTGACTGCGTTCTGTCCCCGGGGCACCCCAGGGGGCCCCTCATAACCAGCCCCTGGTCGTCGTCGGTGGTACTTCCATCGACCTTTGACTCTCTCTCCTCCCCCCTCTCTGACGTGCTGTGCTGCTGCTCCGCGGTCACCCGTGCCGCTCTGAGCGGGTCTGGAGCAGAGCCCCCGCTGCTGCTGCCGCTGCTGGACTGATGTGTGCTGGTTCCCGTTGGTGGTTTATTCCTGTCTGCCGCCGTTCCCGGGGCAGCGGTTCCGGAACCCTGGAAGGTGCGCAGGGTGTTGCCGCCAGCCTCTGCTGAGGGGCCGCGCAGGGGGAGCCTTTCCTCCAGCGTGGCGGCCATTTTGTCCAGTTTTTTAAAGTGCTTGACCAACCGCGAGCTGAAGACGGGAGAAGGGATCTTGAGATTGTTGTTGGCGTTGGCGTGTGTGTGGGGGGGCCCTGGGGTGTTGACCGAACGCCGTGTGCGGATGATGGAGCCGTTCTGGGCCACGTAGATGCCGCCGTTGATGTTAGAGTGGCTGTTGAGGTTGGAGGCGATGCGGCCGCGCTGAGTCTCCAGAACGCTGTCCTCTCCCGTTGAGCTGGTCTCATATTCCCGGTCCACCACCAGCTTGATCCGACGTTTTCTGGTGCCGAGCTACAAAAACAGAAACGAGTCACCAACGCCGGAAGACTTCGTTGCTACATTTGATCTTATCTGTAAATAGATCCGGGAATGTGATCCAAACCCAACAGACACGTCATCGTCCCCCAGCGTGACATGGATTGCTCCACTTTACAAGCACCTCCAGGACACTTTGAGGTGGTTTTTAGCCTAAAATGCCTGATTTTTCCTCAGTTATTTAAAAAAAGGACTTTTTTTTTTCAGTGACATTGTAGGAGAAAAAGCTTTTACAAAAGACGTCCCAACAATTCTTAGAGCTCCATGTAAAAAAGCCAAGATTTCATCAGTAATGATGCATTTTTGCTTTCAGATTTGAGAGTAGACTTCTTCGATCCTTGTTATCGCTAGCTCGCACCCTCCGATTAGACAAAATTGCAACGTTGTGCTAACTGGAGGGACTGGTCTTTAAATCACATAACCAGGGGATTTGGCGTGAATGTTGGCAGAGATATGTGAAGTTCTGTTTTCATTCTGACTTTACTAGCCCGCAGGCTAAGGCTGAGGGAGGCCAGAAGACCTGCGGACGTCTACACGCTACAGCTAAAATATGCTAATGTGATTTAGTATTTAACTTTCCAGGTCACAGAGAAGCTGGAGTCTGTCCCAGCAGATGGAGACTGATTTGATTCAAACATGCAAAAGACACAGAGGAAGTTGTGGAGCCGCAGAGAGAAAAAGGACATGGCGGCAGCGCCACCTGGGGAATCACAGCAAACAGCGAAAAGGAGACAGATTAGAGGAATCCAGTCCACCCAGATGATGACTGCACACTCAAGATCTTACTCAGTGCTGAAGAATTCCATCTTTCTCGGGACTTCATCTGTGTCTCAATCAGACGGCTGATTCCCCAAATCCCCTGCTTTTCTCCTCCCTGCCTTGGTCCTCCTCCTCTTCCTCTGTGGCCTCAATGATGGGTGACAAGTCTTTGGTCCCCCCTGGGCTGGTGTCCAGCTGCTCGCTGCTGGAAGCTTGACCGGCTAATGTCAGCGATAGCACATTTCTAACCTCCTCATCTTCCTCGGCCCCCTCCTCTATGGCTTCCTGTGAAGAGCGAGGGGCTCGGGGACTCTGCGGTGCATCTTCGCTGCGTGCGTCTGTCTTCGCGCTCTCTTGGCTTAGCTGGGCGCTGCTGTTTCTAACGTCGCCGTTAACACTGTTGCCGCCGGTGACGCTTTCACTCAGGTTTGGCCCCCCGGTCTCACCCTCTGACCCTGATTCTCTCTCTGACTCTGTCGCTGTCTCCTCCTCCACTGTTTCCCACTCGTCCTTTTCCATCTCGTAACCAGATTCCGCCCCTTCAGGCCTGATCGAGACCGGAGAGTTGGTGCTACTCTCCACAGAAGCACTAAATTCCGATGAAGAAGTTCTGCTTCCTGCATCTAAAGCATTGGTGGGACGTGGTTTTCCCCTCACCCACCACACCCCAGACTCACTATTCCCCCCATCCCTCCTCCCAGCCACCCCCACGTCTCTCTGTGACCCCCGGGAGACGTTCCTGCCCCCCACAGGACAGTACATGCTGCCGGTCCTCTCACCTCCACCAGAGCTGTGGCCACCAGCCCACTCTTCACGTCCCACTCTGGCGGATCCCCGCAGCCTTCTGGCTCCTGAGATAAGAGCGAGGGCCTCGCTCGGCTTTTGTTTTACCGGCGGGGGTTTGCCCGTGCTGACACATGTCTGGAAAACCCTCCCGTTAATAAACACCCTGCCATCCAGGCTGCGATAACGGTTGGCAGGCAACACGCCGGGGAGCGTGCCCTTGTGCTCCTCTCCTCTTTCACTATTTCTTGCCGCATGATTCACGCCACTTTTCCCTCCCGACTCCCCTTCTCTGCCTCTTCTTTCTGATGCCCTCATTCCTTCTCTGCTCTCTCTCATCCCTGCCTCTACACCCCTTCCCGCTTTTCTTTCCCACTGTCCACTTCTGATTGTTCCCCCATCGTCCACCGGACGGATCCTGGCTTTGTTCCAGGGCAGGTGGATGGTGGGAGCGTTTCCAGGAGCTTTACTCCCAGAATGCAGCCTGTTCCGATTCCTCCCATTGGTTGACGCTGCTGCCTCGCTCCTCGTGTCCCTACCACTGTCCAGTACTTGCTTTCTCATGTCCTCAGTCCTGGGGAATCCCTGGGTTTTTCTGGCAGCTCCACGAGAGGATGGAGGTAAAGGCTGGCGGAGGGCTGGGCCGAATCCAGCGCCTTGAAAGGGTCTCCTTCTCACCTACAGTCGTGATCAGTTTAGCAGAGAATTATGATCACAATGACAGCGATGGAGGGACTCTCTATATGCATGTGATGACGGAGCAACCTTCAGATGGTCAGGTGACACTGGCAAAGGTTAAAACTGTAACAGTGGCTGGTTTAGTGTTTGTTAGCAGTTGAGTCGGCTCTAAAACGTTTCTTTTCCTTAAAGCGCGTCGTTGGGACAACTGTGAGTGTTGCCGCCACCACATGGTTACCTCTCCATCAGACTCCTGTGGGCTGTAGTAGTAGCAGCCATCATCATCAACCACGACGTCTCCGTACTCATCGTAGAGGCCGGTGGGGGAGATCAACTTCCTGCGGCTGCCGTACTGCGGGAGGTCGTATCTGGGGGGACACGGGCCAGACAGATCAGACACCGGAAGAGCAAGACTCACTGTGGCTGCCATGCTGGTGCAGAGTGATGGAGACTATTTAGATTTGCCTTTGTTTTTGGAATCCATCGGAAAGGCAGAAGCCAGAGATTTATACTACAAATTAAATGTTGTATTGCTGATCCACAAGGCGGCTCCACCCAAGCGTAAACGTGGGATAATGACCTGTCTTAGCAACACAGCCTTCAATGTAAAACCAACATTCCGTTGCCAGGAGACACTGGAATCAATTTCGCTGCCTTTTGTCTCTCTGTTGCCGGGAGCGATGCCTGCCTCCACCGGCCAGGAAGCACAGCCTCGTGCGTGGCTCCGTGGGCCTGCAAGCAAGCGACCCACAAAGCGCCTCTGGCTCCAAAATACGACAACACAAATGCTTTCCTGGAAGCAATTGCCAGCATGCTTCAAGTAACAAGCTGCCGGAGCTCCTCTGGGGTAGAAACCCATCTGCTGTTATCTCCTGTTGCCTGAGAAGCCGAGGTTCTTCAGCGTCACGTGTCACGGTGGTATTGTTGTTTAACCCGTCCGGTCTTCCAGGGCTCTGTGCTGACAGGCAGCTCATTGAGTGACCGTGCACACCTGGGCGAGGCTGTGGAGCGCTATAAGGCTCCGTGCACACCTGGGCGAGGCTGTGGAGCGCTATAAGGCTCCGTGCACACCGCAGGCCTAAATGTGATGTGAACAGCTCCTGAAGTGACCCACATGCTCAGTTGAATATTAATGAAGTCACACACAGAAGGTTGTTTACGGAGGCTAACGGGGTGGCAAATGTTGAAGCGAGTCTCTACAGACGACTTTTAGAAACATTGTCGGGTGGTAGTTGGAAAATTTGTGAGCGGATTAAAGAGTGATTGTGACAAGACCGTTTGCAAGTTTTACCCCAAACGGTAATGAAGTGTAAAACTTCGTTATGTCCCTACTGGCTAACTCCCTCCTGCCTGTCGTCATGGTGACCCTGTTCCCTCTTCCGTATTTGTTAGCGGCACATAATTGAAATGTGTGTAACTCCAGAAAGATACCAAAGTCCCAGTAACTGCCAGTGTGAGCGTAGCCTAAGTGGTCTCTCTTCCTCGGCTCCCGGCACCAGATCCAAGCTTCTAAATCAGATTTTCCTTAGCAGCTAATCTGCTGCCATCATTGTGTTGCACCTCCATTTTTACCCTTTCACTCCTCATTACTTAACTACTTGAAATTTCCATAAGGGGGCAGTAAAGAACAAAGAATAAATGGGTTCAGACAGACCAGTAGCAGGTCCTGAACCCAGCCTAGCTGGTGCCCCCCTCCCCCCGCACCCGAGAGGGAGTCATTCAAATGTCATGTGCTTGATAAACAGTCAAATCAATGTTTCACCACAGTCACATTGTTGGCGTGAAGGTTCCCCCTTTAGCTCCAGCTGAGTCGTCTCCACCTGCACTCTACATCTTCTTCTGCCTTTGTGGCTCTTCTGCATCCTCCACCACATCCTGGCCGAACGGGCTGAACGGACATCTACAGATGTCACATGGGCCGTTGCTCCGTGTGAGAAATGTGGCACAATTTTCGACATCTCCACGAGACAATTGCGGATTAGGCTAAACTTTACTGAGCACAATTATTTGAAAAGCTGGTAGAGCATCAATAATTTAGCAGCACTAAAGCAAGTTTGGCATCAGGCTTTGCCTCATTGTATTTATTCCTGATAATAATCTGCTTAGACATTACAGGAAATGAAGAGTAGACCGCTACTGGGGACCATTGAAACACAGCCCACAGGAGGCTGCTGGGGAGGTGCTGGGAGTGAACTTCAAGTGAGCTCGGAGCAGCACGGAGCAGCACGGAGGAGCATGGAGCAGGAGGGAGCAGCTCGGAGCAGCAGGGAGCAGCACGGAGGAGCATGGAGCAGCAGGGAGCAGCACGGAGGAGCAGGGAGCAGCGCGGAGCAGCACAGAGCCGGACACGGCAGCACGGAGCAGCACGGAGCAGCACGGAGCAGCATGAAGGAGCATGGAGCAGCACAGAGGAGCACGGAGCAGCACGGAGCAGCAGTGGCAGCGCACAGCAATCAAGAATGAGCAGGTAAACTGTGGGGTTGGGTAATTAGCCTGCCCTAATCCCCCTAGGTGAGCACACGACGGGTCAGCTAACCACAATTTGTGGCGCTTGAGTTGCCTAAACTACGGGCAGCTCTGCAGGCTCCGCATCACGTGCGATTATTGCAGCTTCTTCAGATATGGAGTCTCGGTGGAAGCGAGCTGCTCAGATTTTACTCCCGTGATTCTATATTAAATATCCTCAGCTGTGCCTGCCTCCCTGGCAGCGCCGCGGCTCATCGCTGTGCGCCAAAGTCATTTGTGTGCTTAAAAAAAACAGGCTTTAATCCCCTTTGTTCCCCCGCATCTTGCGCTGAGCCTTTCCCTCCTGACCCGAGGGCGCCGTTTATTTTGCACCAAAAACATCAGAGTTGTGCAACAAAAGGCTGAAGTTATTCCTAGCGTCTGTGTAATTGCGATCCGACCCGTGCCTGTGGCAGATGGCTTCCTTCCCACATGCAGACAAAAATCGCATTTCTCTTTCATCTTTAGCTCATCTTCAAGAGATGAGCAGAAAGGTCAAAGGTCATGACCCAGCCCAAATGTGTCCATACTAAACGTCAGAGCATCTTTTGTCTCAAGGCAGGAAGCGTTAGTCAAAGCCCCTCTCTTTCTCTGACCATGACAATCTTGACCCTGTGAGGTGCATTAGCATTTGTTAGCATCAATTAGGAATTCTATTCTACACCTTTTATTCACAAATTTGACAAAACCCAGGTATTGTAAGAGCTTTAGGCTACAGACCCTGATTTCCTGCCCCCGACTTCCTACAGTCAGACAGTAGCTGGTGGTCGCTGATGGAAACCAACAGCATCTGGCCCAGTGTTTGTCCCTGTGGCCGGTTGCCTGAGCTGCTTCAGTATTATCGTTCCCTCTCTCTGTGCAATTTATGTCTAAGTCCTCACAAAGGCCAAAATACGAGGATGTGTGTTTTATGTCCCCAGTATATGACAGTGTGTGTGTGTGTGTGTGTGTGTGTGTGTGTGTGTGTGTGTGTGTGTTCCTAGGTGTCTGCAACTCAAATTCATCCCAGAGCTGCATCCAACTTGCACAGGCGCGTGCACACACACACACACACACACACACACGCACACACACACACACACACACACACACACACACACACACACACACACACACACGTCTATAGTTCAAACATGCAGACGCCTACACATGCTTGTGAGGTTACACGAGAATCAGTCTAATAAAGCCGGCTTGACTCGTGTGGGAGGAAAACCACTTTGATTTATTCTTTACGCGCTACATCTGTCACTGCCAGAGGATTGTTTGGATTTTATTTACTTCACTTAAGGCACTGTGCACCCAGAAAAGAGAAAATAAAGCAAATGCAGGTCTCATCTCAACGATTGAGTGATACACCTGGTCTTTAATGGCGGGTGACCTTCAGGACAGCGGAACTAACGTGAACGTGAGACACTTCACAAACTGACTGATCTCAGGAACATTGTGTGTGTGTGTGTGTGTGTGTGTGTGTGTGTGTGGTGTGTAGCGAGTAAACACAAACCCGTGATCACAGCTGTAGTAGTCCTGGGTGTAGTAATCCTGTCCTGGGTCGATGCCGGACTCCATCGATAACTCCTGTTAGAGCGACACACACACACTGCATCAGTCTGTAGTACTGCACACACACACACACACACACACACACACACACACACACGCACACACACACACACACACACACACACACACACACACGTGCACACACTCACAGGTATCTGTATTGCCTAACCTGCCAACCAGGCCTGCTAACCCACTCAGCTCTAGCTTTTGTAATTCATGTCTTTGCATGTATGATTTATGTCTATTCTCTCCTTCATCTGCCCCCCCACCCCCTCCTCCTTTGCCTTTCCAGCAGGAGGGTCCCCCTTCATTAGCCTGGTCCTGGTTGAGGTTTTTTCCTGTTAAAAGGGAGTGTTTCCTTGCCACTGTTGCTGTTTGGAGGTCAGGCCCTGGGTTCTCTGAGACAATTCTGATTGTAATAGGCGCTATTTGTATATAAAGATGAACTGAAATGACATAATACATTACTAATCATTAATTATAAATTCTAACATCAACTTTAAAACCCCGTCTTTTATGTCAAACAGCCCTTTAAAGTTGTGTGGCCCAGCAAGAAGGCCCCAATATACAAACACGGCCCCACTTTGTCAGTAGAACTAGTATTTGGCTACTTATTATGTCTCTAGTTCCTTGACCTCTTCAAACGACAACAATCAAGTGAAACACACACGCATGCACACACACGTGCACACAGTCAGGAAGTAGACAGAGTACCTCCGGTCTGAGCAGAAAGGGTCTCAGCAGTTGTTGTGTCTGCCAGAGGATGACAAGACACATGAAACATGTTCCAAACACGACACTTCTGTTTAGCTGAGGTCAGCAAACAGCTGGAAACAGCTGTGTCTTTTCCCTTCTTGTCATTGTCAGTCCAACATGTTTGATTCTTTTTTTATTAGTTTACATTTGAGGCTGTGGCTCAGATTCATGCTGCTCTGATGCACAGAGATAAACCAGGACAGGAGGAATCAAGGGGCACTGCAAATTCAAGTGGGGTGTCATGCAGCAAGGCCGACGTGCAGAGTCCTACCTCATGCTGCCCGTATCCTCGTCTGGAAGATCAGAGAGAGAGAGAGGGGAAACCGCTGAGCAACGTTCACAGAAAACACAAATGAGCCTGATTTATGTGGCGCTGCCGCTCGCTGTGCAGGTGACGGCATCTTCAGGACCTGAACCGAGTCGACTGCTGGGAAATGTATCACTTGTTATCCAGCGCAACAATTAGCTGTGTGAAAGGAAGAGCGGCAACAAACAAGTAAACGAGCCTCTCGGAAACCCTGTTGTTCACAGCCATGAACTGTCATTTACAACCTTAGTGAGGCTTTAAGCAACATGACACGGCGCTCTGCATCTCCAGGAAGAGGACATGATGGCGCTGACGCAACTTAATGATTCAGCAGTAAATTTGGAATCCGAAAAGAGCCGGGTCATTCGTCCTCCAGCTGAGCTGGATTGGGAATTTCTAGGGTCAAATCTCAACAAGCACCAGCATGTTTGCTAGTTTATAGGGTGCATCAGGGGTACTGAGCACAAACAACACTGACAAACAGAGCAGAGCCGACTGGCCGCTCTGCTCCACCAGCGTGAACCCGTCCTGCCCTCTGATTGGTCGGAACACTCTGCTGCGTTTCGGAGAGCAGGTAGGTTCACAACAGTTTAACTAAGTTTTGCAGAGCTTTTTTTTAAAATGATTTTTCTCAGAAAGAAACTGCTTCTGTCACAACAGGCCGCTCCCAACCCTCCATACTGTTTTCACTTATGTAGTACGGAAATAAACCAGTTTAAAGAAACTGTCAAGAATTGGGAACCCCGTGAAGCTCTTGTTCTAAAAGAAAAAGAACAGTAACAACAGAAAAAGTCCTGAAACAGCCGCGCTAATGGAACAGGTTGGAAGAAAAGTAAAAAGAACAATCAAATATCCGAAGGTCCATAGATCCGAGGTGTGCTGGCAGCAGGAAGGACTGTCACATGGAGCCAATGAGCTGGCCAAATGAAGACGTACGACTCAACATCAAACGGGTGACTTTCAGAGGACGCTCCGGGTTCGCCCTTCACTCCTCCACGCACGTGCACCAGCATTCTCAACAACATTCCCCGCGCGTGCTGCTTCTCTGTTCTTTTAAAACTTCGATTAAAAAAAATATGACATCACAGGGTGTATATATGACATATTTCCTGGAAAAAGCCTTCCAGACAGTTGGGATGCATTTGAGGAAAGCTGTGCTTTCTTCCTGAGGAAGAGGATGAATCCACTCAGGCAGGAGGGAACGATTACTGGCCAGATCTAAAACACAAGACCTCCCTTCCCTTCACTGTCTGACCTGCTGTCGCTCCTTTGTCAGCTCCGTCCTAAGGTCCTCCCTCTCCGTGTCTGTCTCCCCTTTGCTTTCTAAACTCTGGCTCATTTCAGAAGAGAGAACCCCAGAAAATATCAGAACCTTTTGATTTCTAAAATAGACCTGCAGGGAACAGAGGTCCACACACACACACACACACACACACACACACACACACACACACACACACACACACACACACACACACACACACACACACGTTGATTGTCTCCCTGATGCATTCAGTTTTCCTTTTCATCTTGGTTGCTGTTGATTGTTGTTTTTCTTATACAGTGGTTAGGGTTCTGCTGTTTTTGGGATCACATTTTAGTCTTCTAGCAGACCTTTTTGTCCAAGCAATTGAGACCTATGTGACTAAACGACAACCTTACAGTCCTAAACTAGCGGTTATGAGTGCATCTAGCAGCTAAGAGTGCAGAGGGAGTGAAGAGGGATATAAACAGGAGGTGAAACGAGATAGGGTGAGAAAAATGAGTGTTGTTAGGAGAGCAGGGGCTTCTGGGAAGAGCTGTGTCTTCAAGAGCTGCTTAAAGGAAGAGAGGGCTGCCCCTGCTGACAGAGCTGGGGAGTAGTCAGTGTGGGAGACCACCATGCCTTGTTCCAGCAGCTGGGGGGCATGCTGGGGTCGGAACGGCCCGATTGATTCTGATCTGGGGGAGAGAGGCTACATGATCAATAAAACTTCAGTTGATCATCAATCATGACTCCAAGATTTCAAACAGCCTTGTTAGGAGCAAGAGGCAAGGTGTTATTTTTGATGTCTGTTAATGTCATGAATGACTGTTGGCTCAGTTCTAGCAAGGTTAGGTTGGAGGTGGCGGTCCTGCATCATGCAGATGTGTCCCAAAGACAGTGGGAGATCTCGGCACGATGCCTCAATGAACGCCAAGATAGGAAAGATTCAAACGAGGATCACTGCATCACTGCCAGTGATGATGCGTTGGTTGAGTGTATCAAATGCCCAAACGCGGATAAGTCGAGCATGATGTATCATTTACAATGTTCAGCAAAGCAGACGGACTGAGAAACACGGGCTCACACAGCAGCAAGACAGAGGCAGCCATGCAGTTGTTGATTTACCTGTGTGATGTTCACCACAGCATGTGTTGTCATGGGAAATGAGGCGACTGAAGCAGTGAAGACATGAAAACTTTGGCAAAAAAAAGGAGTTGTGTTTGAAAAATAGCTATTAGCCCTGTTGGTGCAGTTAGCTGTGTTGCCTCAGAACGATCTTCCTTGGATGAACTGATGACATGAGTGTGTGTGTGTGTGTGTGTGTGTGTGTGTGTGTGTGTGTGTGTGTGTGTGTTGTACATTCTAATAATAAGTCCCAAAATATGCATTTGACCTGCAAAGTGAGGACATCTTTGGGAAGAGAGGATGTTTTGGCTGTCTCCCCTGACTGGTTGAGAGTTAAGACAAGGTTTTAAGGTTGAGGTTAGAATTAGGTTTAGAGTAGGGTTGGGGGGTTAGTTAGGATGGTTAGGGTAAGGTAAGATGTGCGCTGAGACTAAACGTCTCTGTGTGTCTGCGTTAGTGGCTGGCTGCTAATTCCAGCGCATAAACAAGTCTCCAGTAAAATGATTATGATTTTCTTCTTTTTCTTGTTTCACTGTAGCTGCAGAGACAGAAAGCAAGAAATGGCAAAGCTCTCTCAGATCATATCAAGCTCCACCAATAAAATCCTTCTACTTTTTTTATCATGACCATTATGTCCCATGCAGGGTTGCAGAGCAGCTGCTGGAACTTATCCCAGCTGCATACAGGCAAAGCACGTAGAAAGAAAGAGTTGCCAGCTCTTCACGGAGCCCTATCTTTGTATCCTGCTCAAGAGTACCTTCCAGCAAGCTTTGTCTGCAGCCAGGACTGGAACCCAGAACATTCTGCTTCTCAGCCAAGTCGTCAACAGCCTGAGCTGCGACCACCCATGTGAAAATATGAAGGCTAACAGAACACTGCAGAAGCAGCACAGACGAGTCCAAACACCAAACACTCTGGAAATGAGAGCTAAGGAAATAAAAAACAGCAGAAAAATGTGAGAATATGGGTGAAAAGTAGAAGAAAAACAGCATAGTGGAACATAGACAATGCCATTTTAATGAGGAAATGCTTTACTGACACAGTTACCAGTGTTCTTGTTCTGCATTGAGATCAAAGAGATCAAAGATGAGTAAACCAATAACCGTCTAAACACTAAGACACATTTCTACAGTCAGAACCTTTAATGTTCTGGCGCAGATATAGAACCTGGGAACGGCTTCTTTTACTACAGCATATAAAAGTGAGTCATATTCTACCAAGACTGACTGTTCTGATGTGTTCCACCATCACCAGACTGGTACCAGTTCAGAGAAACCCTGGTCCCTTTCATTTATCCGCAAACGAATGTCAGTCACAACTGAAATAATGAAACGCAACAAGGGTCATTTTAGTGGTAAAATAATTATAGAGATAAGCCTTTCAAAAACCCATGTAGCTAAATATTACACATTGTTCCACTGTAGCTTCAGTCACGGTCCTGCTTTTACTCATCATCAGGATTTGGAGCACAGAGAGAGAGAGAGAGAGAGAGAGAGAGAGAGAGAGAGAGAGAGAGAGAGGGAGAGATGAATTTAACAGGTTTCTATGAGATGAGGAAGCGGTAATAACAAAATATAGGAGTGAAGCTACATGCACATGATAAAACCTAACATAAAATGAAGAGTAAAAACAAAATATAAAAAGCAGTGTGGAGCAAGAGTTCGCATCCAGTAGAGACGAGTCCGACGCTCTCCATCGCGCCTCCACCATGGAGCCTCTGAGCATTAGCATAGCAGGAGCTGGCCATCCGGTGGACTGATACAAGAGTTAGCATGGATATAAGACATTAGCGTAAACCGTGGCTGAGGACAGTCCAGACAGGCAGGCTTTGATGTCTTTTTGGCTGTCCAGTTTCAAAGAAAGACAGAAATCAAGCTACTGTCGGAACCTCCACACTTGATGGTCGTGTTGTCCCTGTGATCCAGACATGAGTGTGATTCTTTTTTATTTTTACAGGAACTGAACATGGCCAGCTGGGATGAATCTACTTTCTTCCTCCCAAAGATTTGAAACCCCTCACTGCTCAGCGCTGATCAGCCTTCCGGTCTGAATGTTCCGGGTCTAGAGGATGGTGGACTGGGAGGGAAAGCGTTTCTCCAGTTCCTCCACAATGGAGTTCATGTTTTTATTGGGCTGTGCAGGAGCCTCATCTGCCTCCTGCCCCTTAGCGCCCCCACCGCCCTCCGCTTCTGCTCCGACCCCTAACACGGCGTCCAGCGAGTCCAGTGAGTCCAGGGAATCCACGGAGTTCCGACTCTTCATGACCTTTTTGATGGGGATCTGTTTCTGGTCGATTTGGCTGAACATATTGGCCACAGACTTCTCAATGTCTGCGATGTTCTGGATGTTCTTCAGGATACCTTTAAGCTCCTTTCGAGGAGTTTCGGGCTCTGTGGTGGGAGCAGGGGGCGGTGTTGGCCGGAGAGACACTGGCCGCAGCGTTGGTGCCTCCGAAAGGGACGGGAGGACGAAGGTGGATGGATGCAGGAGTGAGGGGGACAGCGGGGGAGGCAACGGAGGCGGCGGTGGTGGTGGTGGTGGTGGTGGTGGTGGTGTGGTGGTGGTGGTGGTGGTGGTGGTGGTGGGAGAGTAGGTGTTGTACTTTCTGTCTGGGTGGGGTGAGGAGAATCCCCAGGCGGTGGTGGGGGAGGTGATAACGGATGGTGCGGAGGTGGAGGAGAGGAAGGAGGCAGAGGAGAAGGTGTGGGGGGTGGAGGAGGTGGCGATGAAGGGGGTGGTGGTGGAGGAGGAGGAGTCGATGGAGGATCAGGGATGAGCTCCACTTGGACCTGTAGTCTGTCCGCACCTCCCTGGTTTCCTGTTAGATTGGCCCCGAAGCGCCGCAGCACCGGAGGCGTGGGCTTATGACTGGGCGGGGGGGTCCCTCCGTCACTCTGGGTGACGATAATGCTCGGGGGGCCGATGGCCTGGGGCGACGTGAGCTCTGGGAAGATGGACAGGATGATGTCGGGCGACAGGGATCCCTGGGAATCTCTGGTTCTTCTCTGGGTCATTTCCTGGAGCGCCTGCTGCTCGAACTGTCGCGCCTGTTCCTTCACCGTCAACTTGGGCTCCAGACTTGGGCTCCCCAGCAGGTCTGAGTCCAGCCCCCGGTCAAATCCCGAGTCCAGACCCGCATCTTTGCTCTCTTTGAATTCAGCCTTGAGGAGCTCGAGCTCCCACTGCACCGGGTCCATGACCACCTGCCTCCTCAGAGTGTCGTACATGTCCCTGCGGTGCAGCCTGGATGGAAGAGTCCAGCTGTGTCCACCCCCTGACCCCCATCTGTTCTCACTGCCGACGTAGCCACCAAAGCCCACGTCCCCCCCCTGGGAGCTGAGCCTCAGCCAGGCCTCCCGGAGGCCTTTCCTGGATGGGGAAAAATGCCCCAGAAGATCTTTTTTCCTCTGGCTTTTCCCCAAAATCTCGGGGCTGCTCAGGGTCCCGTCCTCGTGGTAGATGGGGTTTTTGATGGTAAGAGGGTTTTCATCCGAGAGGAAAGTGATGCTGGACTCAGATTTGGGCACATTATGGAGCACGCCGCCGTTAGCGACGCACTGACGGTGGGCGGCGATGGCTCGGGTGGCAAAATCTGTGATGAGACGCTGGCGGTCGCTTTCGTCCAGGCTGCCGGCTCTCCCGCCACCGCTGTGGTTCGACCGACTGGTGCATGGATAGAAAGGAGACGAGAGAAGTGATGGAATGAAGACGGGAAGAGTGAAAAACGAACTAACTAAAAGGGAGTTTTCTGCGCCGTGACCTTCTTCTCCTCACTTTTCTGCTTCCAAACCTCCCTCTGCTGTATTTGGGTCACAACTGTCAACATGCAGCAACCTTGAATTCTATTGGTTAGATCAGGTCAGTCTGAAAATCTTTTATTTCATACAGTATCTGCCACATTATATTAACATGATATGGAACATGTTGGTTCCATGTTGACTTTTGATCTGTGACCCTTCTGCTTGGTAACGATGGTGGTGACTACACAGCTCAGCGCTCTCCTTCAGTACAGAGACTTCCTGCTGAATGTAACCATCAACTGTTGTTTCTCATGTGGACATATTATGGTATGTAGGCATATATATCTTTACATAAAATAGAACAATAATCTTAGATGCTAATACCAAAAGCAGAAAAATGCAGAATATGAACAGGCACACGAAATAAAGTGTAGGCAAAACAAAATAATGCAACAGATGAAATGATCTGACGACAGCAGACTGTCACAGAAAGAAAAGAGCTCAGAAAAGTGCAGAGAGGACAGTTAGACAAGACAAAAAACTGAAATGTTGCCATCTGCTATCACGCTAGGCTACAAAGCCGACTCTAAAGGGGTGTCTTGGGTGGGATCGAAGTCATGGATCACAGAGAGTTTGCAGTTTGTTCTGATGGACTCATTTGTGAATGGACTCATCATTGACCTCTGCAGAATCCTGGTCTCTTTGAAAACATTGTAGTTCAACGACATGGTGCTCACTGAAACTACAGCATTATCGGGGGGTCGCTAAACGCTAAGCTCTCTAAAAAGCTAATACTATGGAGTAGTCACAGTCAGACACAAACAGACTCACTTTTGTCTGGAGAGATGAAATAAATGAATGCATCAGAGGGCAGAGGCAGGAGGGGAGGAGATGGAATTACAGAGTTAAAATGCAATATTCACACTGATTTCTTGCTTAGATGTAGAGAAAATTTCAAGGTTAGCATGAAAAATACAAAAGAGGGCGGTGCAGAAAAGATATGACGCTTTGTTAAACGCAGGCGGAAGTGAGAAGAGTGAGGCCGAATTAGAGAATAATTACCAAGGGACATGCGATTACTGCATTGCTGATATTGAGTAAAGCTGCACAATTTCCCCCAGCGAGTTTTATAAAAAAAAAGGTAATAAAATCCAACCCGATCCGGAGAGAAGGCACTGTTAATTAAAAGGATACAAATCCATTAAAATCAGTCTTGTGAGCATTTTAATAATGGACATTAATAATGAATGTGCAAACTTCACCAGGTTCGAAACCCTTCAGGTGCTATTCAGTCATTTCAAAACCGCAGTAACATGCACACACATGGTCACACATGCACGAACACACACCCTCGAACAGTTTTCTGTCTTATCAATCAAATGATTGAACCGGCTCATTTGGTCCTTATCAACTCAGGGCGCCTTTGGCTCAATTCTGTGATATTTAATTTGGTTTATTTCAATTTGATGATTCGAATATGTGTTAATCTTTACACACACTTTTCAGGTGAGTGCTCACACACACACACACACACCACACACACACACACACACACACACACACACACACACACACACATTTATACAGCTAAGTACTCTCATTGGTATAAATCCACCCTACATTTATTTCCCTCGCTCTAAATATCCCCACCAAACCCTTGATCCTGAGAACCAGGATCCTGATCCTGATCCTGACTTGAAACTTTAAACCAAGTCTCAACATTTAAGAACACAATCGAAGGCATGAGGACTGGGGAGAATGGCCCCATTTCACAGGTGAAATGCTTCTGGTCCCCACTATGTAATGTACAATAACACACATACACACACTCAGAATTTCCTACTGGAGCGTTAAGACAAAGTTGAGAGGAATTCTTATCAAGCTTCCGCGCATCAGCAGTTTCTTGCCTCCTCGCCTCCATTAACATCAGAGAAATTTCAGTGTGTAGAAATTGTGTGTGTGTCTGTGTGTGTGTGTGTGTGTGTGTGTGTGTGTGAGGGAGAGTTAGCAAGAAAGAGAAGGGAGAGTTCTGTAAACTCATGAAAAACAGTCTTTCTTACAGTCAGTGATAAAATGGGTAAATAAGTGCAAAGGATGTGTGAAAAGCTGTTAGAATGCTGCACAACTATTTTTGTCTTTTAAGTGTTTCTGTCAGAAGTAATAACAAAACTGCATCAGCATGGAGCAACATTTATCTGTTTAAACAAATATGGCGGACGCTGCAGAGACGTCATTATGTCTGAACAGCAGCCTGATAATGCTGATGATAATGATGATGATGATGATGACGAAGACTTTTCGCCGGACACCACTGAGCTAGAACTCTCGAGGAACATCAGAGAGTCCGCCTTCTAATGAGCTCGCCTCTGTCCTGCCGACCTTCAGAGCCAGAAACCAGAGGAGGAAACAGCAGCGATCCATCTGCGCTCGTTCATGTTCCCAGAAGCGAGATGATCGTTGGTGAGACCGATCTAAGACTGCGGCTCTGCACAGCATCAGTCTGATGGCTGCCAGTTTGAAGGCCAGACGTACTGACGGGGATTTTGTGAGTTGGGGGGGGGGGGTGTTTGGTTGGCTGTGGACGTCGGAGGGAAACGTAAACTGTGTAGGTTGATTTTATCGCCACAGAAAAGCGATGAAAATCTACTATTTGTTTTCGACGTGATTGCGCCGGTGTCTCCTGCTGTGTGACCATCAGCAGAAGCTCTCAGCATTTGTTCTCCTGATGGCATCTCTCTGATCCTGATCAGGAGCTTCGAATTTATGAAACGCAGGCGCTGGAGCGACCGTATGGATCCTCGACCTGCTCCTCGGGATTAAACCCAACCCAAAGTCACGCTGGCTGAACTAGTGACGATCAGGGAGAAGTTCTGGTGATCATGGTGATGATCCTGCCTGGGCTCAGGGCCACTCTTCACTTACATGCTGTTGTCTCCAAGTTCCTCATACAGGTTGTTGGCGGTTCCTCCCCCTGGTTTTCCGGTTGGCAGAGCCATCTGGATACAGGCGGATTTGGCACACTCTGCCTGCCGTCTGGATGAGGGAAGAGGAGGGACAGTCAGAAGTGAACCCACACGGACGTGCACGTCAGCAGGCATGTGTGTACATCTCCGTTGTGCTTGTGAAAGGTGAAGAAACGTTGAGGGTGTCAGGTAGATGATGATTGATTGGTTATCAGTTTGAAAGTGTAAAAGGCCATTTTGTGAAGTGTCGTTATTCCCTTCCGCAGGAGCTGGACTCCAACACGCCCGCATGTTCGCGGCTTCAGAGAAAAGTTGCTTTTGTCAAAATGCACATTTTGAATCCCAGATTTGATTGGCTGCCGTCAGCAGATTAATGGTGGAGAATATGAAAGCGCTACTCACTCTTTGAATCTGGCGGTCGGGGCGGCAGGCGGGGAGGAAAGGGAGAAAGGTTAGTGAAGATATGAAACACTCCATTTTCTACACACATCCTGCAGGTTGTTTGGGGCTCCCTTGTTTGCTGTTAGCAACAGGAGCTAGTGATGGCTCTGCTGATCAGAACCACGCCACCCTCACCAGATGACAGATCTCTGGATGAGAAGGTCCTCCTAAGAACGACCCGCTTTAAAGTGCGCTCCTTCTTTCTGATGAATGGAGCAGCCTTTTACCAGGCTCGGAATTTTCAGAGCGAGGCAGGAAGCCGTGCTGACTCATCGCAGAGAAGACCTGGAAAACAATACTTACCAGAGAAAAGAGGCTGCGAGCGTCATCTGTTTTTACGACTACCCACTTCCTCTAAACTTAACTGCATTTATGACGGGGCTTGTTAACTCTCTGCTCCTGCCTCAGAGACACTTCCTGAAGAAAGAAACTCAGATTGGATGAAACTCGTGTAAACTGCAGAACGGATTATGTCAGCACCGGCCCGGTAATTGATGCCCATATACGACATTTCTGAATTGAAGCAGTGATAGATGATGGATAAAAAATGAACTGGAGTGAGTGGCGCAATATGGATTAACATTTCTTCTGACGGCAATGGAAGCTAGCAAGACAGTTTCAGGTTTTAGTTTTCTTACACCTACAGTCTAAAGAAGCTGTTCCACAGGGCAACAGGTCACAGATCCTTATCCCATTTACCCAAATACTCAAGTTCAGATGACAGAAACTCGGGAAATTGAGTGGAACGGAAGTAGATCCTGTGTCACTGCAGTAAACTAAACTACCAGAAACTACCAGAGAAATGACACAGAATATTAGAAACAAATGGTCTGTGTGGAGTGTGTAGGGTGGGTAGCTCTACACTCCGCCTTTGGCCCCATATGAAGGTTAGTGCTTCATATAAAGCTAATGGCTAACATCTTAGTCTTCAGATACCCTTTTTACTGTCGACTGGTGGAGCAGTTGTTGCTTACAATGCAAGTATAACCAGAGAAATGGAGCTCCTCAGGCAGCTGACTCCGTGTGGCTGACAGCCTTTGTGTTGTATATTTCATTCTGCTTTATTAAGTCATACTCACTGCCTGTAGGTGATGATGACGATCAGGATGGCTGGGATGCAGCAGACTATGATGATCACTGCCAGAGCCAGCAGCGCCCCCTCGGTGTATCCAACAGTCTGGACAGCTTTCTTCACACTTGTCACCACTTCAGGAGTTCGGATCTCCAAAATCCTTCCCCCAGGTGGGAAGAAAGGCTGGAACTCTTTATTGATGTCCAAGAGTTTCCCATCAAGAAACCTTAATGCAGATGCACACAGAGTAGCAACATTCTGACACCTCCTTGCAACCACACGGACTCACAGGCGAGCTGTGTGGTGAAACACTTGTGTTCTACTATATGACAACATTGTCACGTGTTGTGCCCATACTTGTGGAGCTCCTGTCTCGATACGGCTCTATTTGTCAGTGGGTCGATGGCATAAATCATGAGGTCAGACTTGGAGTAGTCCTCCTGCTCCAATCCATCACCATGGCGATGGGGCCCAATTGTTTCCACTACAACCTTTGCTCCTGGTATCTGCTCCTGGACATATCGCTCCAGAATGCTGAGACCAAAAACAGAACATGTGTTTTGAAGAATGGGGGCGTATTGTTTTCACAGTGCAGAGGACCAAGAGAGAGAGGAAAAAGAGGAACAGATAATCCAAAGAAGTATGTGACCCTGAAGATAGAGTGTACACACAGAGACACTCATTTTAATGGCTGACACCTCGGAGACACCTGTTCTCAGGAAGAAAACCCCTGCTAAGCTGTGTGTGGAGGGAGAGGCACCAAGATGGAGAGAAAGTAGGGTAAAAAGCGCTAAACCACCAGCAACATCTAAGGAGAAGATTTGAAAATGTAAATTCACGAACCCCCGAGTACAGTCTGATTTACAAAGCTGGCTAATGGGAATGTTTCTGGCTGTTTGGCTGAGCGGCGCTGTTCTGATGCTCCATCTCTTTTTGACGAAGAGCACCGGCCTTACAAGGACACTTCATGTTGTTAAGAATGCATCTGTGTTTAAACACCAGAGTCTTTGTTCTCTTTTTAAGTGCTGCTGATTTCCCCACGGTAGCAATTACAGCTTCAGTGCTCTCCGAATGCACAAGAGCTGAGTCAAGGTGATGGAACGGAACGGAAACCACACCAACTATGATAGAAAACTTTCAGTTTTTAACTGTTCTTGACTTTTCAGGTCAGCACTGCGAACGTGTTTAATAACCTTCATGAAGAAGAGCCAAAATGGTGGAAAAGGCAGTGAGAATGAAGCTGACCTGAGCAACTTGTTCTTGTTTTTCTCCACATAAGTTGGAGGGACATTAGAGACAACCACCTGCATGTCCAGCTGGTTGACAACAGAAACCTGCGTGACGGAGAAAAGACTTTAACATTAATGATTAAAAATGATTAGAGCTGTTGATCGCAAATAGAAGAACATCGTCCATAGAAAGAGGGACGCACCACGATCTCTGCCTTGTTGCTGTGACCTTGACCATAGTTGTCAGTAGCAACCACCTCAAACTTGAAATATGACCTCCTCATGTTGCGGTACATGATGGCTGTCTTCACGACGCCACTGTACGGCTCGATGACGAAGCCGTCCTTGTTGTCCTTGGTCTCTTTGCTGGCAGGAGGGGGGATGATGAGGCGATACACCATGGAACTGTAGTTACCAGTGTCTCGGTCCAGGGCCTGGAAACAAGAGAAAATAAGATCACTGGCATCAGTACGGCAGAGAAGGATGCGAATATGGTCTTGGGCATGACATCATCACATCATAATAATTCAGTGTTGTTCCTTGTCTAAAAGTCTGCAAGTCAATACGAAAGTCCATGTTTGTGCCCCCCCAACATGAATATTGTATGTTTTCTGTGTCCAAGTTGGTTTTTCAGCGGAATGTCATCTCTCTCTGTCGGACACCCCCCCCCCCCTCTCTCTCTCTAACGAGCACCCAGTCGATCTGCTGGAGGACAAAGAGACGACTCAGGGGCAGATGACATTAAAGTAGATGTAAACCCTTCAGATGTGAGTGCTGCAGCAGCAGTAGGGGTTCGTGCTGCTGTGGAATAATCACTTCAGTAGGTCTTTCTCCACACTGGTATGGGAAACTACCCCCCCCCCCCCCACCTCACAGACACACACACAGACACACAGACACGGCCAACCCCTCGTTCATCTCACCTGTCACTATGGCTCTGTGTGATCTAATGAACCAGGACTCTCCAAGAATCAGTTTTTAAAAAGCTGTAATAAAATATTAACACATACAGCCCCCCCCCCCCCCCCCCCCCTTCCCGCCTGAGTCTCTTGAGGCATCCACACTCATTAAAGTATCTCACTACCTCTCAGACAGAGGCAGACAGAAACCCACTCCCTGACTCTTGCTGATATCTGAAGGGTGTGTCAATAATCTCTTGCTGTGTTTATGGGGGTGTGAATTATAATGCCAGCTTCATCTTCACCATCCCCCCCCCCCCCCACCATTGACAGTCCCATCTGAAAAATCACGGTGCTTCATTCATCTTCTGCATGTGACACTGTAAATCAGACGACTTTGTCCCCTTTTTGCCACCTGATGATTGGTTAATGAATCATAGCAAACCTATCTGATAAAGATTTAGATTTTAGCTTTGATGCATTGAGGCGATGCAACAGTTGGTTCTGACCACGTAATCTGAGTGGATCAAACTAAAGGATGGAAGAAAAAAAGACTTTTCTCTCATTTTTTTCTTGTTTCTGTCAGTGTTTCTGGATGAGGACGACCTGTTGGGGACACAGACACAGGGTGTGGGCTAAAATCATTAAAGAGGATTAAAAGAATGCTCCTGACTTAAACAGGATTTCTTTTGATGGTGTCTAATGTTGGAAGGCTCTAAAATGCCTGGCAGAAGACGGCACTGATGGCTTTTGTCTGTCTGTGATGGAATCAGCAACATGTGAATGAAATTCCACTTCAGTGTCACCCTGCCTGACAGCTGCTGCAACACATGGTATTCCACAAAGATGCAACCTTGTTCTCCCAATCATAATAGTCAGGCTATGCTTCCTTCATGGCAGCCACCCACAACAATGATGGAACCAGATATCTCCATGTAGAGGATAAGAAGCTAACAGTGGAGGAAGCTAACAGGGTGGGCAGGTTCAGCTCTGCCTGGAAGATCCACAAAAAGTTGTGTGTGTTGGGGGTCATTGATTGTCTGGGATGGTCCGGGACTGTTGGCTGGAGCTGAATAACCAATTCTAATGTTTGTGCGTGTTCTTGTGGGTGCTCGAAAACACATTTCACTTGTGTTGTGAAGACAGTGTTTTTTATGTGAGGACATTCTGTCTGGGCCTCACATCAAAGTTGTGTTTGAGGTTTCAGACTTGTTTTAAAGTTTGTAGAGTTAGGTTAGGGGTTGTGTGTGTGTGTGTGTGTGTGGTGTGTGTGTGTGTGTTGTGTGTGTGTGTGTGTGTGTGTTAGACGACACCTGCACTTGCAGGACAGATGTGAATGTTTTGGCATCTTCTGCGACTCCTCCGATGTAGAGAGATCTGGTGAAAACGGGCTGGTGGTCGTTCTCATCCCTGATGTCAATGATCACCTTCGCTGTGTTAGCTAGGACACATAGATCACAGGTCACCCTGATTACTGCATCCAGATTTAGCTAACCAGAGTTCTTCACATCTGACTTTTTCTCCAGCCTTCAGACACGCAGGAGAAATGCGGTTAATGCACCGACTTACTGAAATCAATAAGAAAAATTAAAGAGATTTGCTAACGATCACAAAGATTTAAGCCCGTATGATCATGATTTAATCTTGACTGAATCCTAATGAAAGCTTCAGTGCAAACAGTTGAATAAAAGGAGAGTGGTAATTAAAAGGAGAGACCCCGGGGAGCACAGCTAGTCATGAAGCGGCATGCAGATGTAGTCTGGAAGGATGAATAAAATCAGCAGGGACAAGCAGGGCAAAAATGCAAGAAGTATGAAAGACAAAAGGGTGCTGGTGGACCTAATTACAGGCAATTTCTCTTAACTTGAAAACAAATAAAGGAACAAACAAAAGTAAGCCGGAGTTCTCCTGTCAGCACTCACTCTTGGAGGGAACTCGGAGGTTGGACGACGCCACTTCGATGGAGTCTGCCTCCACCTTTAGAACAAAGCTGGAACTACTCTCGTAGTCGAGGCCTTTGGCTGTGGAAACTAACCCCGTCGTCTCATTTAAAGTGAACTCTCCTGGAAACGCACGGAGCAAAGAAAAGCGTCAATCTCAGCTCAGGTCTCGTTTCTCAGGCGACTTGCAGTTGACAGTGCTGCAGTGAAACCAGCAACAGCCGTGATTACGGCCCACTCACCTCCCTCGTTGCCTTCGATGATGGAGTAGATGATAGTTTGATTGACAGCGGCTGCCATGATGCTCCCCACCGGAGTCCCAACCTCTGCCTCCTCGCTCACTGGGGGGAACCTGCGAGTGCATCATGAATATCATCTTTAAAAGCTGTTGAGCAGTCTGCAGAACTGACTGGACTCACAAACACCAGACATGTTTTACTACTTAATGCTGACAGATTTCTGAGTCCTCGACAGACGAAGGAGTAAAAACATGATGGCCAAGAAGAGGAAACAGTATATGAAATAGGAATTCAATCTGGTAGAGGACAGATACATTAAACAAAGATTTGAGTTGGAGATGGATTTTTTCTCAAGAAGAAAGTGATAACGTCTTTGCCCTGTAAGTTCACCTTTCACCTTCAGTTATTGATCAGATTCCTGGCTAACAGCTAGCCTGATGCTACCATCACACTGGGACAGCAACAAGTGGTTTAAGCCTTAACCAGTTTAGAAGAGAACTCCGACAATGTTGTTCTCCTCCTTCCTACTCTTTCATGCTGGTGGGCAGGGACAGACTGGCTATCTGGAATACTGAGCATCAGACCTGGGCCTACGTGCTGTTTGGGTTGACAGCTATGGACTTAAATATATATAAATATATATATTTATAATAGTCTGACTGGTCAGTCAGTGGCCCAATTGACAAGGGCCTGGCCCAATCATACCACGGAAACACCTCCTCCGTTTGACTCGCTGCGAGCAGTGTCACGATGACAGACATGTTTGCCACGGCGGGGCCGTCATCAGCTGTAACAGTGGTGGCGACGCTGGTTCTGGCACTGGCACTCACAGTGAACGGGGACATTTAGTAGAACCTGGCATTCTTAACCGCTAGTGGCTATTTATATGACATTGTGTACACTGACTGAATGAGAAAATAAACCCAGGCTTGTACTTTTATGTCTTCCATCCTGAACTCTTGAATGTGAGAGCCCTTTTAAAAACCACCAATCACCAAAAACGACAAAAAGACAGCGGCGGTATTCTGATGTCATTCCTAGACTATTATTGTGTGTTGGGTGAGTACTAGACTAGCCCAAGGCTAAGCTACTTATTGGCCCTGAGAAAATGTGCCTTATGGCATGTAGGTGCTTGGGGATGATGTTTGGAACACCACCCACGGCAAAATGCTGAATAAATAGGGACACCCAATACAATAAATACTGCTTTCAGATTCATTGCTATCATAAATTACACCTTTTGTAAATCTTTGATAGGGCCACTCTCACTGATTCCCATTAACTCATTGCGTGACTTAATGTATGTGGCAGCACAGTCCGACTCATAAAGGTGTTATCAGACGTTGTGGTCTGGTCCAGAAAAAGGGGGACGCTTTTTTGTCCCAGTCCACCTCTGCTGGTGGGGAAGCTGGACTTGCTTTCTTCTACAATTTGTGAATCTCTGAGGTTTTCAGCAGATTGTGCGTCATAAAACTAAGCCAGAGCAGCCAGAGGAGCAACAGCAGCCCCACCAGGGGCTGTGTATGGGGGGGGGGGACACAGACTGACTGCTGTGAGAGAGTGACTCAGATGTGAAACGGCCCCCACGACGCACGCCACCATTAGTGAGACCGCCCACTGTGACCTTTAAACAAAGTTGCTAACCCTAACCATCATCTTGAGCGGCAAAAAATAATAATTCTGAAATTTAAAAAAAATATAACTAGTAATTTGAAATTACTTATTTTCTTTGATTTGTCATTTTTATTACAATACAGGTAAACTCATGCACGCACACGCACACATGGTTATTCTTCTTTTTTTGATGACGTTTCTGTGTTTGTTGACTTGCCTCGTGGTCTAAAATGAACGGGTCACTTTGTGCTTCTACCATTCTTTCAGAACAAACAGGCACCAGAACCAGACGGTGAATATCAGCTTTTCAGCAGTGATCTACTAATTCTTGCTTTTCTCTGAAGTCCCTGTTTGTTTATTACTTTTATTCCTTCCTTTTCTTTGTACTTATTTCTCAGAATTCCCCCCCCGTAAACATGGCACAGCTGAAACCAACAGTAACAGCTCACATCACTGAATTCACAGAGCGCCATAATGGGCGGGGCCATCTACGTTGGCTGGTTCAGGTCATGGTTAGCCAACAAGGAGCGGCCCAAACGAAGAGAACCTGGCCTTCTGGTCGTTATGAACAAAATAGAGCAAGCTGGCTTCCTTTACTTTCTCTCATGGCCTCAGGGTGGAGATCACAGATTATATCACACACTGAGACAGATCACTTCATAATTAGTGTAAATGCCTCCGCTCTTTCAGCGCCTCCAGTCAGCTCTCTGAAAGGGCATTAAAGACCACTGTGCAAAGACCAGTTGAAAATGTCACCGCTTTTCTACACTTTCCACATTATTTACACTGTTTTCCTTGTCTAACTTTCTCTCCGTCCGCTCCGTCCCCCCCCCCCCCCCACCACCACCACCACCCCACGTCTGCTAATTGACTGTAGGGTTTTCATCAAGAGCCCATTGAGCGACGGCTCTTACAGCTCGCCTGCAGTTCTAACCTTTATGGGCTGATTGGACTCTTCTCAGCCTGTGTGCTGCAACTATGCGAGGCTGGAGAACTGTGCTTTTTCTGCCTGTTGCTGTCGCTCTTTTAAGAACAAACATTATTCCAAGAGAGCCATGAAGTGCTGGAGATGTCTTTGATTTCTTTCATTGTTGCCTCCTTGCACACAGCATAGTCTGAACAATCAAAATCCATTTTCTACAACCTCTGGCGCATTTATCTCCCCAACCCCCAGCGCTCCAACAGGACCTCTGCATGTTTTCGACTTTCTATAAATCACTCAAGCTGCTACGCGCGCTGTGCTTGTCTGCTTTCTTGTCTGTAAGTGTTTCAGCATTTTCAACTGACTCTCGGCCCTCTTTTGCTCATTTCTTTTGTTGTCAGTCAAAATTCCTGACTGACAGTCCGACGCGTGAGGCTGAACGTGCAGTCTGAGAGACTTGGCACAGCACAGGCAGGAAACGAACACGCTGAACACTGAAAACAAAACAAGGACGGTATTTGTGCAGGCTTGAGTTTAACTGAAGAAACTGGGTGTAACAGGAGCAGAATGTATGAACAGTTTTTCTAGAAAGACCATATTCTAAGACTGACCTCTTACAATCACTAAGATGATATCTGCATATTTACCGGTAACTGTAGGAGGGGCAAAGGCCAGTCTTTAATCCACCTTCATCCGACTGAATATCAATGTGGATTTCATTACTTGAGAGGAACATTTATGATGCCTATATGTCACGTCCTTGACTGTAGTCACCACCCACAGCAGCACCACCCACAGCAGAGACCAAATTCAATTATCAGTTCTGATATACAGTTAATAGTCTGTATAGACAACCCAGTCCTATGAGTGCCACAGTCAGGCCAGGTTTTCTGTCCCACCAAACTGGGATCCCAGGTGAAAATGCATCTGGTAAGACAGAAAAACCTGTCCTGAGTGTGACACTCATAGTAATGGTTGCTGAGCAGTGTAGTGGACAAGGAAAATGATACGCAAAGGAAGAGATCACATTAAAAATCTGGTCAGATTTATACTTTTATTTTAGCATTAGCATTGATTAACCAACCGTCTGTCTGAAGTTCTTGCAGGCGTGAAGGAAAAAGTCCGCGGTCACAGTCCTCAGCAGAGGTACCAAAGCCTCCCATGTCCTGTCCCAACCTTGTCCTCACATCCATCCTCTCCTCTCCTCGCTACCTCACCTCACCTCACCTCTGGCAGAGTTTCACACGCTATTGCAAATAAGTGTCACATAAGTGTCAGGAATGTGACACTGAGCGCTCAACCTGCACCAAAGCAGGCATCTGTCAGCTGGATGTGTCAGATACCTGCAGATTCCAAGTTTAAATTACACAAGACGAAACATAGATGTTGACCTGACACCACAGACAGAAAGGAAAAGTAATTTGGTTTTTAAATACTTTTAGTTCATTCAGCCTTTTTGATCTCAGAGGCAACAACAGAAGAGCCCAAAACTGTGTTTAACTAGAACATGATGACCTACAGTTGCCTTATGAAAATGTAGTGCCGTCAAATGGCCGCCAGCCAGTTTGCACGAGAGTTTAACATTTGCCGTAGTTCTAGGAGCAATAAGAAAAATAAGATTATGAATTCAGATCTGCATAGCTTTGCTAAACACCTCCTCAGAACTCTAAAAACACATCTGCTAGTCTAAACTTTAACCCCTAAACTCATCACTGAACTCATCACTTCGCTCCTGTAAACAACCATTTTCTACATTTATTGTGGTATTTAGCATGGAGGTATTTAGCATGGAGATATTTAGCATGTGTGCTTGTTAGTGTCAGCTGCTTCAGTCTCCTTTCACTTTTCTTTTTACGTATGTAAAGCAAAACATGGTGTGTTCAGAATTTCAGCACTAATTCTGAAAAAAAACTTTGTGATTCTCTTGTCATTTTCCACTAAAGCAACAAGCCGCTCTCAAAACATGAAATCACGCAATAATAACACTACAAAATGCACCAGTTTCACATTTAGTGCCTGAAAATTGAAAAATTGTAACATTTTTTTATATCATTCTTTTTCTTTTCATGTGGCTGTTTGCAGCTGCATCCCAAAATAAAGACATACCAGCCATTGCCTTCATTTGCAGTGGAAAATGTGGAAAATGTTATTTCTCAATAGTTTAGACGTACACTACATTTTCATGATGTTCATTCAGTTTATAGATGGGAGCGTTAGTTTGTTTGTTCTTCTGATGAATCTTTCACATCTCTGCTGTTGTTATAACGGTTGCTAGGGACGCTGTTCAGTGGTCAACCTGCTGGATGTGTTAAGTGTAATCTGACACTACAGAGTGAGTTTATCACTCCAGAAAAGCTGTCGGATGGCAGGATTTATCCCCTTCCACTGTGTGAGACAGTTGCCGTTTGTCTCTGTCTTCTTAATGATGCAAGACAGCGCGGTGCTGCCATCATCGATCAGACGATTTAGCATTTTAAGCAGGGCTCTGGCGTGTGGGAGAAGGATCTTCCTCTGTTCCTAAAGAGGTGAAAATATAATTCAAGAGGGCAGGATAGTGGTAAATATTTAGCTGCGTTCACTGACACGCACTTGGGCGCACAGACAAACAGAGGAAGACGGTGGGAGGGGTGAGCAAATCGGAATTGCCTGTGATGGCGCCATATTTTCCCTCCGTTCACTTAACTGCACGATGGGGGAGTGCTGAGGGAGAGTCATCTGCATCTGGTGTGGTCTGCATACTAATTCTGCAGGTGCATCCTTCAGGGGAGGGGTGAAGTGGTGGAGGGGGAGAGGGGGAGACGGGGAGAGGGTCTTCTTGCTACAGCGACTGGTTGCATATGAACTCTGATCTGACTGGTGTGGCGTGTGTATTTAACCCCAGCACGCGATGCTATAGTCTAAAAATGAAACCTAAAACTCCAAGACTCGCCATGGCTCATGATAAAGAACATTAAACATTGGGTGTGTCGAGCCGGGTTTTAATGTTTCTAAGTCCTGATCCCAACAGTGACAGTAAAGGCACTGATATTAATGGACAGACTTATATAGCAGTGGATCATCTGAGGGTCGCCCCCATTAATTAAGGGTGAGAACGTGTTGACATACTAGAAACCACAGTTTACGAAAAAGTCTAAAAGCCCTTTTAGCTGTGATTAAATGATGTGTTAATGAAGTGATAGTGGGGGGATAAATGTATACGCTCTGTCTCTGCTTCAGTCTGGGAATCACTAAAGCAAACTCGCCTTGGCCCCTGGGATCGAGGCCTGTGGGCCCGACATCTCCATAAGTGTCATAGCTGCCTTAATAAGCTCCAACAATGACAGTGAAACATTTGTTAGCTTTAAGTCAGTGAAGACGGGCCCAATCATTTCCAGACCCAAGCTGTTGTTAGGAGTTCCCCCCAGTGTTGTCCCCCTCTCCCTCCCTTGTGATCCTGGTCAGTCTTTGGCCTGTTTGTCTGTTTCCAGCCTGGGTGGCGTGAAAAAATAATGACTGTTTATTGTTTATTCTCTTTATTTCTATCTTTTGACATGCATCTTTTGTTATGATTCATAAACACCATCAGTATAATCACCACAATGACCTGTATAATCCACAAGCTAGTAGATGCATTAGGTAGAACAGAGTAGAACATAAATCAGTAGAAGAGAGTGGAATGTAGAGGGGTGGAACAGGAGGCATGACCTAGGCAGAGAAGTTGTGACCTGCAGACAAGCATATATAGTAGTGTTCTTGGTGTGAAACGCTCCCCAAAGCTGGAATATTGTCAAATAAGGTAACCAAAGTGGAAGGAGCCAGCACCCCTGATAGTATACTGTCTTCTACATCTTGTATCTCGCCTTCGGCTGTGACCCTCAGTGTGTGTGGTTGTCTGTTCGAGGCCCCAGCTGGTAATATAGTTCTCAAATCACTGATCTCCACCCTTGGACCTGTTTACTCTGGGCTGAACACCTAAGAATATTTTGTCTCTCGGCGGGCTGCTTCCTGGTTCTCTCCCATCATATGATCCACACACCTGCTGCTCATCTCTGCCTCCTGCTTCAAAAGAGTGCTCCACACTTCCATCTGGCCAATTCCTTGTCTTTCCATCCATGGTAACAGCTCAGGTCACGTGTGACCCGAGCTGTGTGTTTGGTTATTCCTGTTCTCGGGCCTTGTGCTCCTGGTGCCTGTTTTTGTTTGAAGCTCTCCATCCCTGTCTCCTGATCCTGCCCGTCTCTCCCAGCCTGCTTCAACCTCGTTGTGGACTTGTAGTTTTGTGAATTATGGTTTTCCTCTGCCAACCACCATTAAAAAGTTACACCTGACTCAGTCCTGTGTGTGTCTGCCTTTGGGATTCAGTTCATGTCTAGTGATTTTAACAGCTGTTTTCCATACTGATGAATGGCACAGATACCCCCCCCCCCCCGCTCAGCTCATTTTTCTCTAAAACTGGAAGAGCTGTGTGACGGCAGCCTGATCGATGAGACCTGACATGTTGAAATTAGGTCCAAAGCATAAATGTTTATTCATGATGACCCATGTGACCGGCTGGTTAAATAAAAGATACATCAGCTGCTCTATAAACACGCTTCATTTCTGGTTGAATTTAAGTTCAAGCATCTGGGTGACAGTGGAGGAGATCACATTCGGAGGTGAGCTCCGTTACAGCAAACGCCCAAATCTTGCATCCAAAACCATGCAAAGCTTTGGCAGGAAGAAGAGGAGAGAGACGGGTAGACCAAACCCGTGAAGAAGCTAAACTAACATTATCCTTTTAACAACCTGCCACACGGGGGAGGGGAGGGGGGCACAACAAAAAACACTTTGGTTGGTCTTGGGTGAAGCGTGGTTTCATTTTGAAACATTTAGGGGAAGACAAAGTTTATCATCTTATTCAATTTTGACCTCACTGACATTCACTGCAAACCCAACGGGAGGGTTGAAACCTTCCAGAGATGAGGTGAAAAACAAGGACAGTGTGAAATGGAGCAGATGATACAGAGGACGTTTGTGTGTTCTAGGTGATGGATGGAGACACAAACAGAAGACAGATCTGTAGATCATTCAGAAGCTAATTCAACTTGTTTTGCTTTTTCCTGCTCCTGGACTGAGATGCGTTGGATTTTCCAACATTCCTGAAGGCATCACCGCATCATTACCTCAACAGATTAGCTGCTCGCTTGCATGTGTGGTTTTGTGGGCCATGGATTGTGTGATTTAATGTCCTCTAATTCATTTGTCTGTTACAGTCTTGAAGGTCTTGCTTGTACAGATCACAAGAGCAGCAACATGTTGTAATTCTATAGTACAATATGTTATTTTTCCCTGTTGATCTTCTTTTCTCTGCAACTCATGATAAGAGGACAAGTACCCTCTTTAAAATTCATCACCACACTAACTTAATAATTAATAGCTGCTTATTTTGAATCTTGGTGCACACGTCCTCACTGCTGGAGGCACGTGTACCTGTGGAGCCAGAAAATAGCTGCAAGCATACCAACAGGCTGTCCAATTACTTTTAGACATGACCATCCAGATCCTTCCCAAGTTTTTAAATGAGGGAGCATTGAAACGACTTTGTTGTGTTCTCAACAAAACAATAGTGATTTATTAGTTAATCTGATATCAGCGTAGGCAGAAAATAGCTTATTGAATTAGCTGTATTTTCCTCAGTATTATTGAATAACCTGCAAAGTCTAACAGCTCCAACATTAGATGGTCACAAGTGGGTTTCTGTTTATCTGCAGTAACACCAGAACCACAAACAGTTGGGGACTGAATATTTGTGGAGTAAACTGGAGTAAACTCTGTATGGGTTGAACTGCCTTACTGTATTTTCGAGACCATAAGGCATGGTAAAACATACCGCTAGCTTAAAACATGCATGCTAGCCTGTATTTAGCAATGTACTCACATTATTTTTTGATCAATCCTCATCCAAAGGCCTCATCTTCTGTATCAGAAATGGCTTTTGCGAAAGTCGGCAGGCCAAAAAGCCGAAAAGCAAGTTCAGATTTTGGAACACACATAAGGTGCGCCGCATTATAAGGCGCCCTGTCCATTTTGGAGAAAATGTAAGACTTTTAAGTGTGCTTTATAGTCATGAAAATACAGTAATTTATGTTGAAAATATTAACTTTGAATTAACGCGTCAGATGCTATTAGGTGAGTTTTGTACTGAGTATATCAGAGGACATGGGGACAGCTGGGATGAGCCACAGTTTGTGTGTGTGTGTGTGTGTGTGTGTGTGTGTGTGTGTGTGTGTGTGTGTGTGTGTGGCTGTACTCTACCGGTACTCCTCCTGAGTGAAGACTGGGATGACAGACGGCTGGAGCACGGTGATCTCCACCAGAGCCGTGCTCTCCTTGGGGGGCTCCCCGTCATCGTAGGCCACCACCAGCAGCTGCCGTGCAAACACAACCTTGAGCTGACATGTCTAATGGCATCACAGGCAGCAGACAGAGCAACAAATGCAGGCAAAGCTAAAGCCAATGCGCACGTCTTCGCTCCCCTGGTTGGAAAAGCACGTTATTGGCATGGGAACTGGAGAGCAGGATGAGCATGCCTCCCAGTGGCGTCATAATTGGTTCCTGCTTCTCCTTTCTTTTCCATTTAATTGGGAGGTAACTACGGTTAACTGGCCCCAAAGGATCCCTAATGAGCCACAGTCTTAAATACCACAATATTAAAGTTGTTATTTATACTGCTCTGACCTTCCTTTAATTCAGTGGTTCACATGTTAACAGCTGAAAGTATTGATCGCTGTGGCTGCAGGACGGATTGTGGAACACTTTCCTTGGTTTATTACGACGCCGGTGATTTGTTTCGGTTGCTCGTTCTTCAGCTCCTCATCTCTGACTTTGCCACACAAGACTTTTGCTCTGAAAGTTGCTCTTGAGGAGATGCAAATGAGACATCTGTCAGTGAGGTGCGTCCTTGAAAGAAGATATTTTGGACATTATGTCGCCGCCCCAGGTTCCCAAAACTAGTGTTGGATTGATTCAGTTTGTTTTGAGTTATGGGTTGCAGACAAGGCCCAGATCCCCCCGAGTACTGTCTTCAGAGGACACTGAATCCTTGTACTCCAAATTCAAACCCAATGAAAAGATGAAATTAGTGCGACAGAGGGACTGGAGGAACAATTAGATGCTGTGGTGGACTTAGTTTAGTATAAGTATGTATCACTTTAGCATTTTTTGATTGTTTTTTACTACATTACAGTTAGAATAAACATTAAATATGATGATATTTTAAATGTAATAGTATCCGACAGACAATCACGTCTCAGCAGCATGAAAAGTGATGTTGTTAACAGCAGCCCTGTAACATCCATCCTCACTGCCGAATATGCCCTCATGTTGGCGTTTCTCATTTGTCAGATATTGGCAGAAGTTCCATAACACCATAAACACAACTTGATAAACTTGATGAAGAACTTGTGGTGGTAACTTTTGAGAGTCTAACCCATATGATTTATAAATAAACCAACCCTGAAGTCTGGCTCAGCAGCCTCTGGGTTAGCTGTAGGAATCCAACATGACAAGTCCCCAGGACATCATAGAACACACACATGCATGCACGCATACACACACACAGGCATAAACACATTGTATAGAGGATTCTTATGAAGATATAGTTCCTTACACTGAATTTGAGGTTAGGCTCCTCGTTGAGATTTACTCTCGTTACCACGTTTCCTGTCTTGTCATCTACATCGAATATGCTGCCAGAGTATGGATAGGCCTCCGGGTCCACTTTATAGCGCACCAGACCTGCAGGCGTTCCCTGTGAAAAGAACCTGGACGTTGTCACAAACAAATTGTGATAAATGTGCTTTTCGGCATCTCTACAAAGCTGAAATGGGCCCATGTTATTTATCAGCCAAGGCCATTAGGTTCAGTCCAGAAAGTTCTATTCCAGGGACAACTACGACATCCCTCTCCAGGACTAATTACCTTTGAGTGTGATTCTCTGTGGCCATCGCTCAGGTGGGAGAGGGATGATGCAACACATTTCATTTAATGGCATCTCCATGCATATTTAGGAAACCATTTATGACCTGGCACTGATTGAACACTGAAATAAGACAGGAGGGAAGGTTTGCAACTCTTACATGTGCTGTAAGCAGCACACGCTCTCTTTCTTTTACTGAGCCGCAGCAAGGCTCAAAAGTCCCAATGACAGAAAGCCACAGAAGGTCTTCTCAAACTGCATTTGGATCATTTAGAACCCAAGGATAACTGCAGAGGACCTGAAAATGAGCTAACCTTTGTTTTACAGCGAAAGCGCTACAGCACCCTTTAAGATGTTCACGCAGTAAATCCACTTTAACGATTAAAAAAAGGTGAAGCAGCAGCGTTGGAGCACGAAGAGCTCGCTCCCAGTGGGCTTATGCGCCGCTATTGTGCAGCATTTTCCTGCCAACGCTCGGAGAAAAACTCACCGTGGGGTCAGAGTCATTGGCCATAACTGTGATTACGATGGTTCCCTTAACAGCGTTGGGAGCAACCATGCCTCTGTACAGGGACCGTCCGAACACCGGAGAGAAGTCATTCATGTCCTGCAGGGGCAAGATTGAACAAATTATGACCAATAAACAAGCAGCGCTGTTGAATTAACTCAGAAAGCACTTTTGTTTCCTGCAGAGGAGCTTGTGAAAGGAATGACCGCCAGCATTTTCTCCCCATTCAATCTTCTGTCAGCAATCCGAATGAAGTGGGAGCAAAGTCTGCTCCAAAGTTACAGGAACAAGGAACGTTAACACCAGAGAGGGGAGCCTATTTAAAAACACAAATGTGAATAGAAAAGGGTGCCGCACGAGTGAAAAGACGTGGTGTAGAAAAGGACAGAGGTGAGCCGAAATGGCTGTAATTAGTGGTAATTGGTGATGGACGTGTGAGACATCAGAGTGCTCACACAATGCAGAAAACTAATGCAGCAACGGTTGTGTGCTCCCTGAATGTCTGCAGCTACAAAACCAAGGAAAAGCCACTGCTCCGATATCACCTGATCCACTCACACCCAGAGGGGAGCAAAGCACAAATCCCCTTAATTTCCTGGCTATGAGGCAACGGTAACCTTCCAATTAAATGAATCTGTATTAACACTCAGTAAAGACCAACATCAGCTAAACACATAAGGAGATTTAACCCCCCCTTAATGTTCCAGAATGATGGATTTGTTGGCATCTAGTGGTGGGAATACAGGAGATATTAAGATACGCTGCAAAATAGTGCCAGAGTGGCAAATCAGATAAATTAGTCTGACAAGGACTTCATATCTGGTCAGTAATAAAAAGGCTTTTTGGGAATGTAACTTTTTTAATGGCCACCTCTGCTTCTCACACTGACAATGTCATTGCTAACAAACTGTTGCTAATCAAACACATTTGTTCTGGCTCTACTTGTGTTAGCACAAACCTTTGACCCTCAAACAACAACAACAATGACAATAACGACAACAACAACCACTAAAGGTCTTTAGACCAGAACTGATACATCTTATATCTCAAAGCTCTGATGATTTGGAGCTAAAAGTGTGGAGTTAAAAGAAAAACTTGGCTCAGTATTTTCCTTTAAAGTATAAATACACAAGCCGTGCCTCCGTCCTTGGTTTTAGGTGACACACGGCCAGACAAACCCACACCCACCGTGATTCTGACAGTGACGGATGCTAATCCAGGAGGCATAGTTCCCCCTGCGTCAACGGCCTCCACGGTGAAGGTGTAAGAGGGATCGGACTCGCTGAATCCCTCGTAGTCCAACACTTTGAGAGCAGACAGCTCTCCGGTCGCTGGGTCGAGGTGGAAAAGCTGGAGGATCTCAGGGTCCACGCCTTCGGATCGGATTCGGTATGTGAGGTTGGAGCGGAGGTCGGCATCTAGCGCCTACACAGGAACAGGGGGAGCGAAGTGGGGGGGGGTTAATACCTTCGCCTTTGATCAGCTTGGATCTTTCATGTTTGCCAGAAGGTCAAGCTGGAGCAACAAGCAGACTGTTTCATCAAGTGGTTGCACTGAGACCGGTGTGTGTGTGTGTGTGTGTGTGTGTGTGTGTGTGTGTGCCATGCTTTTATCTGCTGCACCCACCGTCAGCTGTAGAATAGGCGTGTGTTTGGGGCTGTTCTCTGCCAAGCTAGCGCTGTAAGACTGTTGGGTGAATATCGGACTGTTGTCGTCTACGTCCAGAACTGTGACCGACAGCATTAATCTGGACCTCCGGGGATCCGTCGCTCCGTCCGAGGCCTCGACGATGAGGAAGTAGTGGCCTTTCACCTTTGACAAACACACGCATTGATATTTTTGCCACGTCCGCCAACCAGACTGTGCCGGGGCCCATCTTTACCTCTCTGTCCAGCGGCGCCTCTGTTCGGATCGCTCCGGTTGCGTTGATGGAAAACAGCGTCTGGTGGTTGACCAGCCGATAATGAACCTGACCGCTCGCCCCCAGATCTGGATCGGTGGCCTAAACACAAGCGGATGATGAAAGGCTCTGATGGAAGCTTGATCAGGTTACACCTCTACAACCATACAGTGAGTAAATGTATGCAACATTAGACTTCACTCTTATTGGGATATTCCTCAGCTCCTGGACAGTATTTAACTACTGTTATTAGCACTTTTCTGCACTCTGACCTTGTTCAGTACTTTATCCAAAGACAGCTCACTGCAGATTAAAGTCAGCACAATTAAAGTTGTTATTGTTAATTCCACCTAACTTGAACTTCTTAACACTAGCGATTCCACAGTTCTGATGAGACCATATTCATATGTATTATGTTCTTCCACTTATCTTAGATGTTCTGAATTCTTGGGCCAACATTTAACTTTTTCTCAAAGGAAGAAAAAGATTTTTCCTCTATGCTTTCACCATTGAAGGCGACTTATATTGTCACTTGAATCTCAAGGACCACAGGAAAAGCAAAGAAAGCTTATTTGCAGCAAAATTCACAACACAAAACAAAATCAAATAAATGAAAATATTTTTTCATTTGTTCAGTTCATATAATCTTTTTCATTTTCACAAACTCATTATTGGAAAAATGAAAATATTTCCAACAGAGTTTCAACCTGACAGTAAAATAATGAATATAGATAAATGTTGCTAGCACCTGCTAGCTAGCGAGCAAGCTAAAAGTTTTCTACAGTTCAAAACCATTATGTTGGTGCAATGTTGCCAGTTCAACTTCACACATGAGCATCCGACCCAACATCAGATATCAACAAGCAGCAACTGTGGCCAGTTGGGAATATGGGCCCAATTACACAGACACAGGATCCAAAAAACAGATCAATAAGTTCTCCAAAATGGAAACATATCAATGGCTACTGCTTCCAATAACATAAACATATGTCATTTCATTTAGAGGCTACTTTGTGTTATTCCTATTATGCCTAATCTGCCGGTATTTGCTTCTTAGATGGTGATTTCCTGTTAAGTTAATGGATGGTGGTCTGGTATTAAACCACCCTGGAGTCTTTATCCATAAAGCTGTTAGTGCGCAGTGGATGAATACAACTTCCACTTATGTGCACTTTCTAAAGTTGTGTTTGTGTGTCACTCTTGTTTGCTCTGTCGCCTCCATGATTGCTTCACTATTCTCAGCATATTTATGCTGCCAGACAGTAAAAAGCCCCAAACACAGCAGGATTAATGTACGTGCTGCCCTTTAACACACACAACAAAGAGGCAGCTCAGAGCCTGCACCCTCGTCAGCTCCTCCGCTCCTGTTTGAGTGCTCACACCTCTTTACTTCTCTCGCCTCATCACGCTTCACCCCCTCTATTTTCTTCCCTGGATAGAGCCGGAGCCGCAGCAGCGTCTCAGACTAAATTAATGGGAGGTTTGTTTTTATCTATCTCTGTACATTTTTCCTGGACCCATGAATCAAATCACTCAAACATCAGTTTAAAACAGCGTAAATCCTACCAGAACGCACACTCACCACCTCCTCCTGCTTTGTTGTGCTACATCTTTAGAATCACTTCCGATTTTTGAGTGAATGTGGTAAAATAGTCAGACCCGTGCACGCGTGCTACATCTCTGCAGGAGCAAGTAAAACACCACACGTCTTCAGCTGAGTTGGCATTGTATCGCCGCCAAACGAGACAGTAAAATTAACCCGGACGGCAGTAATTAGCTGCGCAGGGAACATGCAGAGAGCTACCAAGCAATTGTAGCCTGGAGACATTTAAACTTTTGTACACGTTGATGAAGCGGCTGTGTTGGGGTTTGCGCCTCACAGATCTGCTATTCGCAGCAGCTTCTCTGTGTGTTTAGCATTTAATAAACGGTGTCATCAAACAGGAAGTCAGTGTGCACATTAATATTGAAATGCAGATAAAGAGACTCCTCCATGGCTCTGCGTGAAGATCAAAAAATGCAACACTTTCAACACTTCTTGCTTCTAAACAGATGCAGACGGAAAGAGAACTGGCCTCTCATTGTTTTCGGTTATTGTTGTCACGAGTCAACAGCATTAGAAAAGAAAACTATGAAATGCAGCATCAGTTCAGTGAAGGGTTCAAATTACATTAAGTGTTTACATCTCAGCTAATGTGCATGTTTTATTCTGAAAAGAAAAAAATAGAAACAAGAAGTACAATTCAATGAGGCAATGGCGATCCAAAGAGTCTGATTCCTTTAGCATGTTGTTGTGTGTTGTATAACCCCTGACACCACACAAACACGCTGGAACGGCAGACAATCACCTCCCAGCGCTGTTGCTCCATCTGACCCGCGGGACGCGATTTCACAGACTGATTGCACAAATTGTTGTTGAAGACGCTGAAATCAGACAGAAATCAGGGTTCCGCTGTGCCCCAAACAGGCGCCGCCGCAGGAGTGATGCAAAAAAACGCTGAAGTGTAAAGTCGAATGGCAACATTCCCGATGCGTCCCCATCCCGTCACTCTCCGGGTTTGCTGCTTCAGAGGGGGCAGAGAGGCTTCAAGGAAAATAGGTGCTGGTGGGTGGGTGGGTGGGGGGGGTGTCCTCCACCGTCAAAAACTCATTTATAAGTACTGCGAATTTGTATCTCAGCAGAAAGGTCAGCCATTTCTCGACCTGATTCTCTCCCTTTTTATCTTTTCAAAATGGAAACTGTGTTCCAAACGGAGCGTTAATACAAGAACGCACATGTATTCCCAAAGCTGCTGTCTTATCTTCTTTTTCTGAAGACAGCCCCTTTCTTTCCCCATGTGTCCCCGTCCGATTTCTCTCTTCCACTCATGCGTATCTCACTTCTTTCCTTGTTTCCTTCAGCCAGCCAAGGTCAGGTCCGTTCCCTCTTCCAGGAGGAACGAACCGCTTAATGCTCCCAGGTATGCAAAGGCTTTGGATGGAGGCCCAGATTCGTGCTTCGAAAAGCCTGCTGAGGGATCAGCTTGGCTCTTTGGGTTTGGAAAATATCCAAAGACCCTTGAAAATGGGATGTTTAAGATTGGAAAAGTTTTCAAGCTCCTTCAGTGAGCTCATCTCTCTGACTTGGAGCCAAAGGTCTGAGTGGACTTGGAAGTATCAGGCTAAGCTTCTAGCTTAGCTTAAAGGTTTTGGAATTGTGTGAACTAGTTCCGACTGGGCCTTGTAATGCATCAGAACCTTGAAAATTGGTTACATTTCCACAGTGAGAGTCATGTTTTCAGACTCCCTTGGCTGATACCTGAGCTAATATTATCTGTCTATATCACCTGAACCCAGTGTTGAAGCTGTTTGCTACAGACAAACAAGACATCTACAACAGAAGTCTGCCAGATACAGATCCTGGGAATTCAGAAGGATATCTGAATCCGATCCGTGCATCTGCAGGAGCGGCACGGTGAAAGACCCTGATTAGAAAGGAAGCTCCATTTAAACCTCATACCCACCCATGCACCACTAACAAGGCACCAGTGGGAACGATTCCCTGCCAAACAGGAGAACCGAACCCAAAGGTACGCCGCCACGCCGAGCCGTGCGTGTGTAACCTGTGTCTGTGTATGATGGCGGCCCCCGTCTGAAACCTTTCAGCTGTGATTTAATGACTGCAGCTCTCCCCAGTCCCAAGTGACACGGTGGTTGAAACCAAACAAGAAAACATAAAGCCTAAGAAACGAGGGCATGCGTGTATCTGGGGAGCAGTAAAGCAGAGGAAGCACCGCTGTAACATTTAGAACGTGTCATCTGATCAAGACGCCAGGCGCCGCGGCGTAACGATGATACGCTAAGCTGGTAGCAAATCCGAGCTAGCGTAGAACCAAGGGAGCACCTGTAAAGATCAGAGCCTGTTTATGTGTCAGATTTTCACCATAGGTTGTGTGTGTGTGTGTGTGTGTGTGTGTGTGTTGGGGGGGTTACAGAGAGCAAGCGTCCTTATTTCCATTCAGTCATGTTGTAGCATTAACGCTTCAGACCACATTAATTAGCCTCTGCTATCGTCCCTGTGAGTGTCGACCCACCCCCATGCCATCCACCTTCACATTCCCAGGACCTGTCCAAATTCTCCAGACCATAAACTATTTTCCATTTGCCCCTAAACAGTCTGACCCTGAGTCGGGGCCAGAGGTCGAACCTTTCAAAGGTCTTCCCTAAACGTCGCCAAAACAGCGCTAAAAGCCAGAGTTGTGAAGCAGGTGGAGCTGTGAAAAGTGCTTCAGCTAAAAGCGAGAACACGTAGAGTCGCACATCTCTGCGTGAAACCTCTGTGTCTTGGTCACCTCCAAACATGTTTGCACCCTTCAGTCAGTCTTGGGAGAGAACGACACACGGCGTTGATCACGAAGCTGCACCGCCTGACAACATTATGCTGGTGATCTTCAGTCCCCATTGTGAAAAGCTGGAGGAGCCGAATTTAATTAGAGTCTTGACTCATTGTGCGGTAAGAGACCTCAAAGGACAGACATGCAGATGAGGCTCCAAGGCAGCTTTGAGGTTTGTGTAATTATGTTCCCTCTAAAGGTAACGAATGTTCTGCTGCTATCATTGGAAGGAGCCTTACAAGGAGACGGCACGGCCTCTGTCACCCAGGCAGAAAGGACTGAACCATAATGCTGGTCCATACGCTCGATCCAGCAGACTGGCGATGGACGCCATGTGACTTTGGCAGCACAGCATTTTGTTCCTGTTTAGGGAACAGTTTGAGCCTGGAGACCTGTTGACATTTAAGAGGGTTTTAAGCACAGCCAGCATGGTTGAGTCCCCAGACAGAGCATGTCAGTAAAAGAGGTGTGAGGCTCTTGCTATGTTCCACACACACACACACACACACACATGCACACACACACACACACACACACACACACACACACACACACACACACACACACACACACACACACACACACACCTTTATACTGCTATCTTTGTGAGTACCCTAAACCCAATTGTAACCCCAACCTCGAAGCTAACTCTGAACCCCTAAACGGTCCTTTAAGATTCGAGGACCAGCCAAAAATGCCCTCATTTTGCTAAAAGAAGGATTTTTCTTTGACACCCATTATGTAGCAAGTACAAGAAACCACACATAAACATGCAGAGGCACTCACACACACTGACTCTTCTCTTTTCTCTGAAAAATACTTCCAAATTTACAGTGTGTGGATTTTGGAACCGAGCAAAGCGCTTGTTTTCGGTTCTGCAATCCTGCCTCTACTTCATCTAGACGGTGTGATTCAAAGCGCAGGAGAATAGCCAACCTGGATTCTGACTGTACAGACTACAGAGAGATTTAATGAAGGCTCAACCAAGACTCATCAACTGGGAAATGAAACAAAGCCAGAATTTGTTCTCAATTAAAAAGGTGACAAGGTTATTTTAACGTGTGTGCTTAGCGTATGCTAAACAACTGTTTCTTCACGGAAGAGAGCATAAATCCCAGCATACAGTATGTGCGCCTCACACAGCTGATCGATGGGAATAGCGGGTTGTTCCACAGACAGGAATAGCTCTGACATTTGCTCACTGGCCTCCTACCTTGACCCGTCCAACGTAGGCGTGACCCTGCTCCTCTGGGACGGTGAGATTCACTGGCAGCGAGGGGTCGAACTGCGGGTCGTTGTCATTAACATCTGTCACCACGATGTTCACCGTCGCCGTGGAGGTCTAAACACACACACACACGCAGGCGCACGTTCCTCGTTACTGAGGTGATCACGTCGCAGAACACTGAGCTTAACATGAAATGTGTGTTTTTAAGAGTAGCACATCAAAATGGCTCCTCCATTATAATGAAATATGTTGCAATATTACAAAATACGGCCTGATTATGATCATTTAAGACTTATATGTTTCTTTTTGCAACATTTTATCACAGCAGTTGTTGAAGCAGGAAGGATCTATGAGCTGAATGATGAATCCTCTGTTACACAGGAGGGAAATGCACTGTCGTACCAACATTGCTAAGACAATCTTCTCTAATTTTTCTTTTGCAAACTTGTGCACACTTGTGAACAGAGAGATAGAGAAAGAGAGAGAGAGAGAGGAGAGAGAGAGAGAGAGAGCACCTAAAGCAGGTAAAACCTTTAATTTACTGCCTGGTCGGCTGTGTTTGTATCCTGAGATACAGTAGATACAATAAAATAAGTAAATCATTTTCTGATGAATCACTTTTCTTTCTTGCTTTTCCTTTCTCACACACAAACACAAAAGAGTTGAATCTACCTTTCACAAAGAATTTCAAGAAGGTAACAAGAAAGAGGTGGTGAAAAGGGACAGATGGCCAACAGAGTCACCACAGCAGGACGGTGGCGGAGGGCAGACGCCGCTGTAAGGAGACTGAAGTGCAGGACACGGAGCTGACTAAAAGCTTTATCTGAAATCTGTGAAGTGAAAGCACCTCAAACACAATGGAAAATCTGGAGGGACTAAGAGGGACCCCAAGTGACATCGACTTGGTGCACAATCGCCTTTGTGGGTCAGACGGAGTCTACCTGCCATTATCACCGTGTCTCTAGATACATAATAATGTAAGATTTTTTCGATATTACTATTAACTCCATCTGCAGGCGCTGATGGATGGAATACCATAAAAACATTCAACTTCAAACTCCACGTGAGAACGTGCACTGTGTGTTGTTGGTTTCAGATGGCGGCTAACTCTCCCTCAGCCAATTAGGGATGCAAACCTCCTCATCACATACACACCTATGACAACCTGCCAGCGCCTATTTGTAGAAATCACCTTCATATGAGGTGTTTTGAGCTGTTTTTCTAGCTTTTTAAACTGAAAAGGTTTGAAATAGTATCGCTAAAATGATTTGTTTTGTGATTTTCCAACACATGCAAAAGGTCAGTACCTCTCAAATTCAGTGTCGAGGGCAACAGAATGTTCAAGCCTCACTTGTTGCTCTGCCTCCCATCCACATGCACCCGTTCACAAGAGGAATGTCGCCCTTTTGTCCTTCCTGAAACTGAGACTTGTTGACCTTTTTGTAAATTCTGCGCTACACTGACACCTCTTCGTGGATGAAAAGCCTTTTTCTTCCCCTACTATAATTTGAAAAGCAGTTTAAATAAATGCAGCTACACTGTTTTTGCAGATGACAACTCTATACCTGGGCTTCTGCGCTGCTCTGGTAAGCTGACCTTTAACAAATGAGCTTTTCAGGAAAGGAATAACTATGTTATTGATTGTACAGCAGCATTTGTACGAGCAATCACAGATACAAAGCTTAATGAGTCAGATTTGCCGACATCAAGAAAATTAGAAGAATGGCAGAGTAATTACTGACTATCGTTATTGGTTACAGCAGCTGTAATACGATACTTATGTGAATGATGCCACATAGTCGATTAAACGCTCTTGCTCCCGGAGTGAAAGTCGTAAGGCATCCCATAATGCCCAGCTCCAGAGTGAAGCAGCTTTACTGGCCAGCAGGGTCTTCAATTCTTGGCACTATGATGGATTCACTGGCAAAATAGCCAATTAGGCACTTTGCAGTCTCCCACTCTCACAATGGGACATTTAATAATAGGGGACACAGGTACAGTGTGTGTGTGTGTGTTGGCATATAAAGACAACCCAAGGCCTTTGGAGTGATGCTGATTAATGGGCCTGTGTAAGGCACCTACACCCCAATATTCTCTCCCTCTGCTTCTACTCTCATCTTCCCTTATGTCTCTGTAGCTCCTACAATTTCACCCCCCCCCCCCCCACCCCAAAAAAAATAATATAAGATGTGAGTGAATATAAAGTGATATGGCAAAAAATGTCCAAACTGCTTTTAGCAGCTCAAAGACCTTTGGGGCACAAAAATAATTGATGGAATGTCTGGAGGGGACACGACTGCATCATTGTAGCAGGAGAATAAGCTCCTCCCCTTTGTGCTGCACCTCTGCAAGACATACGAACTGTGTCAGTCATATATGTGATGGTGACCTATGGTCATTTAATGGTCATGAACAAATGGTCTTTTTATCCAAAAAATATCTCAAAAATAAGGCACCCATGCTGTCCATGCACCTTCCAGTTGGGGTACGGTACAGTATTGGTGAAACTAGACATGCAGCAGACTAAAGGCTAAAGGCTTTTTTAATCTTGGTGTGTTAGTTAGTGTATGTCGTGGATTCATTAAAGCAGCGGTGCCCAAACTAAGGAAATATTTGCTTTATTTCAGCGTCTCTCATTTTCTATCAGAGAACCATTATTTTCCCTTTAAATATATTCACGTTGACCCTTTGATTTAAGTTCATGGTGTAGACAGGTGGAGCTAAAGGAAGGGCTTCTGAGCAAGTGGTGTCAAATGTTTCCTCTTTAATGGAAGCAGCTTAAAATGGACTGAAGTCTTCATTTCTTTTAATCTCTCTGACATGAATTTCTATCAATATTTCTCTGGACATCACCTGGGAAGCCGGTGGGGAAACGCCGAAATCCTAAGATTTTAACAGCCGAGCAGGAAAGAAAAACACCGAGTTCCTTACTGGAGAGACTTGAAGGAGACGCAGGTGTAAAACATGGTGTAAAGCTAGCTACAAACACATTTGATGTTTGCTAGCCAGGCATTGACAATAAAGGAATTCTATTCTATGCACTGGAGCTTTATTAGATACATTTTGTAATTAAAGTCTGAAAACAGGATCCATATTTGCAGTAAATATGCTTATTACTGAGTAAATGTGAGCGTTAACCTTCTTTTCAATGCTGATTTAAGTACTTACTAGTGCAGAAACATCATTGTTAAGAGCTGACTATGACTGTTCTGATGATTCCTATTGAATGAGGAGCAGTTGTGCCTAATACTGAATGCCACAGCTGGTGTATGCTGCATTTCACTGTGAAGGGTTTTGTTTCCCCTCAGCAGCCACTTAAAATCCAGCGGAGGAGCTAGAAGAACTCAAAATCAGCCAGTTTAAATCTGCATGGTTCAGTTCTTTTCTTACCCCCTCCTGGTGACCGTCTGAAGCTGTGACCTCCAGGGTGTAGTGATCCAGAGACTCTCTATCCAGAGGTGAACTCAGAAGCAAATGGCCTGAACTGAAGACAGAGCAAAGATGGGTTAACTCCTTCATTCTCCTATTGCATTTGATTAGAGCTGCCCAGAGATAACAGCCACCCTGTCGAGCATTCTCACACTAACGATGGCTATTTTCCTCGGCCGCATGGGAAAACTTGTTTTGTTGACAACTTTTAAGGCAGTTGGCTTTCCCCGTGCTGCCACAGTGCACCCAGAAGAGCATTGTTAGAGTGATTATGGGCAGTTCGGTGCCGGCGACGCCTGGGACCCATCGGCTCACCCACAGTGATATTTAGCAATGCTCTGCTGGCTGCTGATGCATGTAGGCTTCAGATAGTGGATGTGCCATCAACAAACAGTGTTGATAACAAGGTTATGAATAAAACAATAAAGCTAAATGCTGAGTATTAACTGCATGTGCAATAAAGAAGGCGTTACGGTGGGATTAAGCCTGGGGCTCCTGCTCGCCACCCCAGCAGCCAGCTGGCCTCCACAACTGAATGGCCGAGGTTTGACTTTAACAGTGGACAGAAGCTGACGTCACCCATGGATGGATTAATAACGCCTGTGTCGTGTGAGGGTTGAGAAAATACAAGATAGCCCCCAGAAAACACTATTTAGTCAGAGAATGGCCTGATTCTTCAAGTCCTGTGCTGATACCACTTTAGCGGAGGAAGGAGGAGGCTGTTGCCAGTGTTGTGACAGGATGGAAGGTTTCTACTGTACAGAGTAATAAAGGGAATCATTATATTTTTGAGAAAGTCACAGGGAAGGAGCTTTATTCCACATCTGCCCATCCTGATCTGTGATCAATCTTTTCATCCATACTTCAACCTTCCACTCCTTCTTCATCTTAGGAATTCCACCCCCTCCGCTACAACCTCAGCCTTGTTTTCCCATCTCAGTCTCCCTCTGGAAAAACAGATAGGATCTTCCTCCGGCATAAGAAATGCATTTTTAATGAGCAACAAATGGATAAATACGACTAAACCCTTTTCAGTCTGGGGGCTGATTGTGTGCATTAGGGGCCGTTTATGCAAAGACCTTGGAGGAGGTTGAGTCCTGCAAACGATACACATTAAAGCTCCTTTTAACTTGTTGCACGCGCTCATTTGTTACCACAAAGGAAAAGTTTGTGCCTTTCTTTCTGTTTGCCCGGGTGATCCCTTACTTCTGCTGGAGTGCAAAATGTCCATGAAGGTCCCCGCTTTGGATCACGTAAGAGACGGGATCCTTTTCGCGGTCCACTGCCTGAAAGAGCAAAGGCAAACACATATTCACTCATAAACTCCATTAAATCCACAAGGACGCAGCGCGTGGGTGCTCCCGGTCCCGGACAGGGGTCAGATAATAAGCTGTCTTCGACTTTTAGACAAGAGCTCGGGGCTGCGCCTCTTGTGGGAAATTGCATAAAAGTGTGCGTTCGTCTATAATAGCGTTAATAACGAAGGCGGCGAGAGCTGCGGAGGAAGTGATCTTTGACCCTGTGACGTGCGCGAGACTTAAAATCCTTCCAGCTGTCTCTAAAGTCCTGCTTTTGCTCCCTTCTTTTACAGCTGCGATGTCCAGCAATGAATGTTGACGGGACATCAGCCGTACCTGCAGATGGAGCAGCGTGGCCCCGGTCCTCATAGCCTCACTGACCTCCAGGTTGTACTGTTGCCGGGGGAAACGGGGAGGACTCTGGTTGTTGGGTGGCAACACTTCAATGTAGACTGTAGTAATGGAGGACCTGAGGAGAGGAAGAGCATGAGTGGGCGGTCCTCACAGAAATGTGGGCAGAGAGTGTCGAATGAACGATGGGATCATTCCTTTGCTCTTCGAAACACAACTCAGATCTTATTTGATGATGCAAATGGCTTTGGGGAATATGTGACAGATTGTTTCACGCCGTTAAATGAAGACTTAATTACACCACACTTTCTTTTCCTCACACAAACAGCCTCGGCTCTCCAGTCAGGTAGCAGCGGCTGACATTCTGCAATCAGCCTGACGCTTGAAAACAGCGTATGGAAGTAACAACCAACAATTAACGCAGAGACGCCGACCATCTGCGTCTGAAGATATGTCATTTCTCAGATAATGTTGTCCTGTTTGGCCGCTGCCGCCTTCAGCGCAGCTTGAACTTAACGCCGTGTTAAATCAGTAGGTAAAACTGAAACATTTGCTCTGTCATTTAGTTTCAAAACCACAACAGTGGCTATAAATGTCGATGATTTGGACATAAATTCCCCTGACTGCTCCACAGTGTGGATAATGCTGGAGACATCGCCTGATCTGCATAGCACAGGAGCCTTTTGCCTATTCTGGCTCTATCGCAGTGGGCCACTTCTCCAGATCGGACCCATCAATGGACCTTGAAAGGACTCTGCCTAACCTCGATTATGGGGCTCGATTTTGCTTCCGGGTCCAAACGGGAAATTCCGTTAGCACAGTTTCACTTTCTCATGTGGTGCAGCAAAATTAGGGCTGTTTTTAAGTGTTGACCCAACTCTGTGATCGTTTTATGAGGTGCCCATCAGCAGAAAGGCTTTGAGATGCATTGATCATTTCCAAAACAGCTAAAAATTATTTTAGAATGCCAACAGGGAAGCACGGCTTTAGTTGAGTTCTGGCCAGTGGGTATAATTAACCAGGTAACACAGATAGATATTGATTTGTTATACAGGGGCGGTTTTGTGATGAGGTTTCTTGGGAACTTCAGGTATAATCCGTTAGCCAATCACCCACAGCAGCCTGATCTACGCTGCTTCATATTCTGCATTGATTTGGCAGCTTCAGAGTGGAGCTGGAGACCACTGAGCGTTTATGGTTTCCCACCGTGTCAAAGACTGAATAAAGCACAAACAAACCCCACAAAATAAAACCATTAGAATAAATCCAGTTCCAGCGTCCTCTTTTATAAAACGTGGGTTTCATTTTTCCGATTGATTTGGCTTGGATCACACAGAAGTTACACCTCTGTGACTGGTCATGTGGCATAAATGCTGATAATTCACCAAACTTTGAATACAATAGTGAGGCTGCAGCAGCATTTGCACTCCAGACCGCTCACTCGCTCCCTGGCAGTTGTCAGGCATCAGATGTGACCATTTAAAATTGTATTGCTGCACTTTGATGTTCTCAGTTCAGAGAGAAACTCCCATAAATCACTGGAGATTAGTCTGATATCTGCATGGGCTCAGACCGGACGACTCATCTAACCAGCAAATCAAATGAAGATTACACAACTGAAGAAAGAAAAGCAGGAAAAAGATTCAAATTGAGGTTTTTGACGTGAAATATAGCGATATGGTTTCTATTGCATGTCAGTGTTCATTTCAGTCCAGCAGACCATGATTTCAGGTCATTCAAGGACCTGAAAGTCATTGGTGAAAGCAGGTATTTGACCACAAATAGCTGATCAAGCTAATTCAGCCTTAACCACATTAACTTGCCCTGTCTTTTAAAGATGCCCTAAAGATTTACAGTCGCAGCAAACACTTCTGCAGCATCAGATTGTGTTTTAATTGCCGGAGCACAAATGACATTCAGGTTCAAGCACTGTCAGCTGGGGTGGCCAACATGTCTAAGAGCAGCGGGGTGTTGAGGAGAGAACCGCAGTTGGACACGAGGTTGTGTAAGGAGCAAAGCGAGCTTCTCGGGCTGGCGCTGTAGCTCCGACGCTTGCAGCTTCTCTATTATTTATTTCTTTTATTTACAGCTCCCTTTGTGTTGGTTTAATTTAGAGGGAATATATGAACTGGAAACTAGGAGGGAAATAAAAAGTAGGACATGCGTATTTAAATTAGGTAACAACCTTATAAGCGTGCTGGGAAAGCGGCTGGAAACACACACACACACACACACACACACACACACACACACACACACACACACACACACACTTGGGAATGGATAATAATGGGTTTCACACATGACTGGCATCTGCACACTCCCGTTGTGCATTTATTTTTATTGATATATCACCACCACACATTCAACACCGCAAAATCAATACACACAATTGGCTAAGTACAAATAATCAGATCATCTGTGCCGAGGAGTGTTTTCCCAAAATCAGTCCTGTCTATCTTTCAAACGCGCCCGGCTTTGCCTGTAGCTTTCCATCATCTATAACGTTCATAGTCGCACACGGGGACGAAAACAAATCTGCACAGCCCAAAAAAGGGGGAAAGGATGCCAAGCGGGGCCGAGACAGACAAGCTGATGGAGAGACTTACCGCCTGTGAGGAACGGCCCCGTTGTCTGAGGCTTCTACAGTCAGAGCGTAGCTGCGGCCCATGGCCAGTTCCACACCCGGTGCTACGGTGATGACCCCCGTACTGTGGAAACGTTGGGAAATTTGAGTCATTTGTCATTCATTCATTCGTCTTGTTGATTCCTCATTGATTCGTTGATTCGTTAACCAGACTGATCTATTTAAGTCTGACGTTGTTGGAGATATGTGAAATATGTGAGAGACAGAGTTTTGTCCCTGTTGACTTCCTGTCAGTCTTCTCAAACAACAACTTGTCACTTGTCAGCCGTCTTCCAAACAACATGGAAATTGTGTCTCCACATGAAAACAATCGTTTCATTTGCTGGGAGCTGTTTTTCATCTCGGATTTGGAAAGCCATCCCATTTTCAATCCCTTGACACTTTATGCTAGGCTAGACAACTACTTCAGCTGCAGAATTTGCAAGTCCAAAAGTGTCAAACTATTCCTCTATTTACCTGGTGCTGATGAGAAAATGTCCCTGGTCACCAGCTAAGATGCGAAAGTTGACCTGACCGTTGGGGCCCGCATCCGAGTCAACGGCCGACAGCTGGAAGAAACAAAAAATGTTCAATAATTTATCTTCAAACTTATTCAAGACTCTTAAAGTGCCACGTTCAGTCAGTAATTAAAGGATGGTGTATACCTGGATCACAGCTTCTCCAGGTGTTATGTCAGTGAACAGGTTCACACTGTAGGAAACATTAGCAAAGGTCGGGGTGTTGTCGTTAGCATCCAACACAGTAATAGTCACAGGAACTGGAATGCTCTGCTGGACGCCATCAGATGCTAAAAGCTGGAAAAATACACAAGAAAAAAAGCATGATGTATTTTCCCTGCACTAGAACATGTGCTACTCTGTCTGTGACACTGAAAATAAAATAATACATTTAAAAATTGCATTAAGCCCACCCTCATTAAACTAATATTACTCTTTGGGTGACTGACTGTCAACTCATCCAAAAGTGATGTTCAGCAATAGTTAATTAAAAGGCGCTGGTGTCATTTGGGACCGGGGGCTCTTTCTCTACCCTTCCTAAACTCCAAGACACTGGTTTTCCAAGCCCAAACCAGACTGCATACCCACTCGAGCTTCAGAACCTTGTTCTGAGATTGCAGCCGTCTCCTGATGCTCATCATTAAATGAAAATCATCCTCCATTTCTCATCGCCCACATTCATTTCTCCTGCAAGGCTTTCATGATGATTGCCATACACCTCTATACTTTACAATCAGTATAAAGCTGCTTCCATTCTGAACTCCAAATAGCTGCGCAGACACACAAAGGGAAGCTTTAATTCAAACAAGACGACGTGATGTGACTGGGCTGCTAAACGCGGTTGTGTATGAAGTAAAGTGTAGCGTTGTTGTTTCCTTATAACAAAGCTTTGGGATTAAAATTGAGCTGAAATAAAATACAAAATAGCGTAACAATGAAACGCAAGGGGAAAAAATGAGATTATGAAAGAAAGCAGACAAAAAGGCGACCCAAGATGGGAAAAGAGATGGTGAGCACAGAGAGACAGATCAGCTCGTCTCTGCTCCCCATTCCTACATTTATTTCTGCAGGGAGCATTAGAACAGCTTATTAGCTAAACATTCATGAGATTGCTGCGTTCATGCTTGACAGACCTTCTAGTCAGTCACACATCCATGATGTCCATCCCATCCTCTCTGCTCTGATTATAAGGTCATTTCCTTCACCTTCACTCCATTGCCTCCCTCCTTCTCCATCCTCCATCCTATGTAAGAAATGAGGCTTCTAAAACTGGTGCAGGTGCCTACCCTCATCTCCTTTTCCATACGTCCTCTCCTGTGCACCTTTGTTTATTTACTTCTATATCTATCCACCTCCTCTCTGATGACTGAGGTTAACCAATTCAAATGCAGTCAGACTTTATTCCCCTCCATGCACGCACAATGCACGCAAACGCCGCAGCTCCTCACTACCGTGAACGTGTAGGAGTCCTGGGCCTCTCTGTCCAGCGGCTGTAGCAGCGTGAGGTACCTCCTGATCCCAGAGGTGGACACAGAGAACACATCAGAGTAGAGGTCCAGGGCCAGTTGGAGCTGAGGGTCCCTGGTCTGCAGAGGAACACACAGAGGAACGCGCAGGGGAACACACATTACAGTGATAGTTTGATTCTTCTGAGACAGCTGTCCCCGTCTCTCTCGCACACATCTATAATTGCAAGATTACAAATCAGATTTCCTTGAAGTCACGATGCACATTTTGTTAAGAAAGGACAGTTTTTCCAGCCCTGACAACCTCAGAGGTGTATTTGAGGGTTTAGACTTGCGAGTTTTAAGGTTAGGATTGGGCTTAGCTTGAGGTTTAGGTAAAGTCAGGGTTGGAGGTCTGGAGTTAGACGTAAGCTAGAAGTAAAATAATTTGTGTGTGTGTGTGTTTGTGGAAAAAAAGAGGCACAGAGAGGGAGCAGGATGGTGAGGCAATCCTCATTCAAGTCCTCACATGACATTTACCCATACAATCACCTTGTGGGTGTGTGTGTGTGCGTGCGTAAGAGAGAGAGAGAGAAAGAGACAGTGTGGATTTGTGTGTTTTATGTGCATGTGAAGTCTCATTCCAGATAAGGCTGGCTCAGCAGGGAAGGGGTCTGATAATATTGTTGATGTAGCTAGTGAGGTTATTGAGTCATAAATAAACACACACACACACACACACACACACACACACACACACACACACACTCACGTGCACGCACAGAGAGAAAGAGAGAGCCATATTCAGCTGTATACTCACAAATAAAAATGATGGAAGCCAATAAAAGCATTTAGGGCTAATCATGATTGTTGGTGCTTATTTCTGCAGGAAAGACCAGGTTAGCAATATTTAAATGAGCTCAGTAGATAAATCCGGCAAATTCATGCTCTGCACGTTATTACACTGGCTAAGCCCTGCTGAGAGGCTCTTTGAGAAAGCAAAGCTTGTTTTTGTGGAAACGCCTGTGGTACATCTTCAAAAAAAAAAGCTCTTGGGAACTGGAAAACAACATTCCGGCCTCTGTAAATTTTCAGATTATCATTGAGAGGCAATTTGAAAGAAAAGTGGTTTTACGATGCAGAAGGAGTGGAGACAAGACACTTCACACGTGGCGAGCGCGCACAAAGCAGAGGTTGAGTAGAACGCAGTGACGGGCTGAAAGGAATCGGGATTCTTTATTCCCTCTCTGTTCAAGCCACCAAACTGCAGCTGATGTGCGACAACAACAAGCGCGCTCTTCACACGTCTGACGTGCTTTTAGCTCTGAAGCAGCGCGACTGTGGCGGCTGTAAAAGTGGTCGTTAGAGCAGCAGAAAGTAACGCGCTGATGTATGTTTGTCTGCTCTAATGTTGACTTGAAACAACAGCATGAACTTATTATGAAGAGAGTATAAATACGTTTATTAAAATGCACGTGGATGCATTCAGGTATCTGATTGGTTGTCAGCCATACAGGAAGTAAAGCAAAAATATTTTAGCTGAGCCAAAAAGACCATTTTTGTAAGCTATTATTTAATTAATTTTCGGACCTCTTATCAAGAACCTGTGGGGCTGCTCACCTCCTCCACGTCATTATCCAGCGCTATGATGACCAGCGGCGCTGAGAGGCTTGCGTTGGTTGATATGGTAGTCCCCACTGGCGATGCTTCATTGACGTAACCATGGTAACTCATCTCCAGGAAGTAGGGCGCCTGGTTGTTTTCATCCAGAACTTCGATTTGGAGGTTAGAAAAAGCTGGCAAGGGGTGACCATTGTCCTGCTCTGCCTGAAGGGTGGAGGAGAGAGATCGATTATTTTGACTGTGAAGCCTCAGCTCTGGTCCTGAGACCGCAGCTGCAGAGGCCACGTCTTCCTGCTGCAGCCCGTAACGCATAAATTAGCCAGCGTTGCTCCATCCTTTTGGGAAAGACTTTGTCTTGTTCCCTTTTTTAAGCTTTTCTAAGCCCTTTCCTGTGTTGCATTCACGTTCCCTGATAGTAATCCATGCTGCTGAATCTCTCCGATTTCTCCTGCCAAATGTTGATTTTTTGAGAGGAAATTTGAATTCCTGGCCTACATCGTATAGACCGGCCAACACGGTCAGGGTTAAACAAGCGTTTTACAATTCCCAATACGTTCCCAGTTGAGGAGTTTCTCACCTTGATAACTAGATCAAAACTGATGTGAAGTTCTCTGTGGATGGGCTTTAGTAGCAGGAGCTCCGCCGTCGTTCTGTTCAAGCTAAAATACTCTGCATAGGACTCTGGCTTCCCTGAGAGAGAGAGAGATGGAGGGATGGAGAGATGGAGAGATGGAGAGAGCAGAGCCCAAAGGAAACATCCAGAGGTTGTATACTTGGGTTTGAAGGTAAGCCATGATTGGTTTCAGAATCAATATAAGTTAGGTTGGTTGGCGTCTAGGGGGGGTTATAAAAGATACAGTGAGGGGGAGAGAGGCCTGGCTATTGCTCCCAGTTTTCTCATTTTAGCTCTCTACAGGTGGTGATACGCTGCACCACTCGTACAAGGAACTTTGAAATGCAGCAGTTCTCAGTGAGGACATCAGCAGAGGAGAATAGCAACACAGCAGCTGTGGAGCAGACAGCATGTCTCCCCTTTCAGAGGGTCTCTGAAGTCTGCATGAAGGGCTTTACCACCCCCCAGTCGAGACCGGATGCTGGTCGTCTGGGTGTTGCTGTGCAGCAACCAACCGCCGCTACCCTTTCGTCCAGCGAAGGTCACTTGATCTTACACTATTTTGTCTCGTCCTCAGCGGCTTTGAAATTCATTTTTCAATTTCTGGAATTGTTGCAGCAGATATATTTTTTCCTTCCTCCCCTTTGTGAAAAAGTCTCTCATAATCCTTTTCACAGAAGGAGATTAGCTTCACAGCAGGGGGCTGGGAAATGTAATCAAGCCCCTGCCAGGTCATGTCGGTGCGTTTTTAACAGACCATGCAAATCCTCACAAGTAACAGTAATGACTTTTCGAGATTTGCTTCCAAATTTCAAACAGCAATCAGGATGTCCTACAGTGATGCCTAAATGCTGTCAGGAATAGTTTCTGACAATAGGTACTCGTGGGGGACTGAGGAAGACATTCAGAGGTAGCTGATGTCGCTGCAGCTCAATGCTCCGTATCTCTGCACATATACGTCTAAATGTCTGTCCAGGCTGCTCGTCCCAGCCTACTTACCGACGAGGATGCTGTATAATATCCCTGGCCTGTCAGATGGAGGCTGTATGTTCCTGTCCTGGTCCACAGCTTGGATCGGCGGAGTCACGTTGAGGGGATTCACCTTATTCTAGGAATGGGACAAAGCGGAATATAATGATCACACGGAGTATCATAGCTAACCAGCATGAGGAGCTATCAGACCAAGCAGACAGAGGACAGGAACCCCTCCATCCTCTGTTCACTCGCAGTACATTTCATTAGGTTTCATAAAGCTATGTACCTATATATATATATATATATATATATATACAGCATATATGTGTGTGTGTGTGTGTTGTGTGTGTGTGTGTGTGTGTGTGTGTGTGTGTGTGTGTGTGTATACAGTATATACACGTTAGAGAGTTTTCAGATATGCCCAAATGCAAGAAAAAACAAGTTTGTGCATTTTCTCTGCATCTTCCACACAAAACATTGTGGCAGCCCGAGTGGTTGGGTCGAACTACTGGTTGTTCACGGCAATCAGGCCTGCTGGTGACCCCTGGGCCTAGTGGGGGCTTACAGGCAATACATCCCATAGATATGTCCAGTACAGGTGCCACCAGGCACCAGGGCTGGCGGGGGTGTGTGGGGGGGGTGGGGTTGTATATGATGGCAGTCAGTGTAGACAACCTGAAAGTTCCAGTAGAAAAGTGGAACGCACGGCTGAGCAGACACACAAGGCTCGAGCATCGGTGTCAAACGGCTGTTGGGCCGCCGGACTCTGAAGGTTTCGTGTCAGACGGCTGTGACAGCAGACGCTGCAGGATCAGGAAGCACGACGCCAACCTGGTGACAGTGAAACTGCTCTGACTGTTTCCTGCGGAGCTGAAGAGCAGGAAAGAGCAAGAGCAACTAAAGTTGCTAGAGTTGCTAAGAGCAACTTAGCAGCAGCAGCAGCAGCGTAGGCAGATGGCTGATCCCAGAGCCAACCCCTTTATTTATATCACGAGATATAAATAAAGGAAGGTAAATGTCCCCAAAGGCTTCTGCTGCTTCACTAGTGTTTGTTTTTAATTTAAATCCATCATTGTTAACACAGCAGAAATATATGTATGTATAAAATATGTGACAAAAAAGTCTACAGGCTGGTTTTGGTTCTTTTTGATGTAAGTTGTAGTGAATCGATGTGAGTCTGACAGAACATCGGACTGAAGGCTTGGGCAGGTTTAGGCAGCATTGTTTACTGCTTTAATAATCTGTGCACGGTTGCCGCGCTGTATTTTACATGTACATCTAAATGAGGCAGCATGTTTGGAGTTGAGGTTGTCCTATCTTTATATCTATTATACACAGCCTGGCCATAAAAAAGAAAATTACCGTCCAACAAAAAGGTCACACACTCTATTATTTCCTCCTTTAGCTTTGATTACGGCACAAATTTGCTGTGGCACTTCGCTAAGCTCCTGCAAATTCACGAGATTTATTTCCGTCCAGTGTTGCGCTCATTTTTCCTTTTTGACCAAGATGTTGTATGAGGATGGGACCACTGCGCAAGGCTTCTCAACAGGGTTAAGTTCTGGACGTGGTGGCCAATCCATGTGGGAAAATGATGCCTCATGCTCCCTGAACCACCGCTTCATAATTTGAGCCTGATAAATCCTGGCATTGTCATCTTGGAATGTGCACGTGTCATCAGTAAAGAAAAAATCCATTTTTATGAATAACCTGCTCATTCAGCACATCCAGGTAGTCAGCTGACCTCATTCTTTAGACACAATGTTGGGCCTCACCAACTGCAGGAACCCCCACATCAAAGAGCTGCCCCTGCAGGCTGGTACGGGAGGCGCTAGGAATTATGGGTGCATTGCTGCATCCGCCCCTCTTCTTACCCTGATGCACCCATCACTCTGGAACAGGGAAAATCTGGACTCATCAGACCACATGGCCTTCTTCCAATCTTTATGCTCCCTAGCAAACTCAAACATTTTTTTCCCGACTAGCCTCACTGATTAGCGGTTTCCTTAAGGCTACACAGCTGTTCAGTCCCAATCTCTTGAGTTCCCTTTCCATGTGGAAATGCTCTTACTTTCACTATTATACACAGCCCTGAGGTCTACTGGTGTTTTTCCACAGTTTGATTTCAGCAAACGTGATCTCCAAGCACGATCATTCAGGATTTTTAATAATAATTTCATCCTTCTCAAACTGTATAACATAATTTCCACGAACACAGGATGTCACAGTCTTTTGACTGGTTGTTTAAGAAATACGAGGACACTTATTGTATCAGTTGAAGTTGCCAGCTGAAAGAAGATTGCACTTGCACTAAGTATCCAATAGGAAGCTCTTGCCCATCTGCTTAGTTAAATAGATGTGGCAACTTTTGTTTAGCCAGGCTGTGTATAATCATTCTGATTAGAACTGAAACCATTATGGTGGTTTCACTGTCTCACCTTTCAACCATCATCTTTTCCTGGGCTCAGCCACAGAATAGACCCTCAAGTTTTCTCCTCAGTAACAGTCTGAGAGCTTGATTTAACCCTTAATGAAACTGTATCTGCATCGGCAGAACATATTGCAGCCCTGATACTGGTTGGCTTCAAAACATAATTAATTAATGAAACGGTTCACTGAGGGAGACATGTGCATGGAATATAGAGGAGTGTCTTGAGGTGAACCCAATAAGTGATATTAGTCTGTTGGCAAACACATGCATCTATTAAATCAGCAGACATTGTTACTGTATTGTTCACGGTGATCAGCACAGGTAATATTTAATCTGTTGATTAACTTTTCCAAGGATGAAACACAGGCTGCTCTGTGACCCAAAGGAACGTTTCTGAAATGAGTGCACCTCATCGGTAGCGTTAGCATTAGAGACGTCTAGCCAAAATGTGAATCACCTGAAAGCAGAATCATGAAGTTCAAGCACATGTAGTTTGAAGAATGTTTTTAATGTAGGGACTGAAAGTTCTGAGAGGAGAAGATGTGCACGCCATGCGTGAATAGCTGGTCTGAAGAATCTGCATGTTCCTCCAAGATTAGAGTTGATTCACTCATCTTTTTATTTCTTTTACTCATGGATTCATGGAAGTGTGTGTTTAAAGGTGAACGGAAAAGGCAGATAAAAGAGCTCCCCAAGTGTGTCTGGAGCAAAAGAACTGAAGTGTGTGTGTGTGTGTGTGTGTGTGTGTGTGTGTGTGTGTGTGTGTGTGTGTGTGTGTGTGATAGTGACAAAGATCTCTGCAGAAACACGGAGATAAGGTAGTACCGGTAAGTCCTGTGAGGCATGACTGCTCTGTTGGCTTGAGACTGATAAATGTTGAACGTGAGGGGTGTAAAGGCATGAATGCATCGCTGACTTGTCACCATCAAGTATGTGTGTGTGTGTGTGTGTGTGTGAGAGAGAGAGAGAGAGAGAGAGAGGGGGGCAGGAAATGAATGCTTTGCTAACTTGTGAGGGTTGAGGATTTTGCCCGCAGCAACATTGTCTCATTTACAAAGTGTGGTAAGTTGCCGGATAACAACATCAGCTTATTCCCTGAGACTGAAATGCAACATGACATAAACAGTTGTGTAAACATAAATACACACCATTTGGAAATGACACCATGCAACAGATCTGTGTCAGGAATGAAGCAATATTGCTCCACTTTTTTTAAGTTCTTAAACCATCGTTTGTTAACTATATAAATGAGCCACCTGAGATGTGGAGTCTTTAGGCTCATCCTAAACGGATGTTGGTGGTTGGTTGAGAGGTTTTATTGTGAATACTTCAATGATTAATGGAAAGGCCAGGAAGCAGCCAGCTGATGCTCTCTGCTGCAAGTTCATTTGCCTTGAAAGTGTGATTTGCTGGTCCGTCCCTACACGCTCAGCTTAGTCTGGCTCTCCTGGGTTTTTTCCTATTAAAGATTGAACTGTGGACTAAAGTATTGATAGTAATGAGTGATGAGAATGAGAAGATGGGACAGTAAAATCTGACTATAATTAAGAGTACTAGCTTGTGTTTTGTTCAATTATGTTGCTGAAGCAGCCGAAGGCTTCTGGAAATCTTTAATTAACATGTTATTGTGTTCATTAAATACTGTGTCAGTCTGGAAATGAAGCTTGACCCAAGTGAAATCCAAACGACTTTATACATTTATTTGAACCTCACTACTATAGACACACACCATGGTTTTACAAAAACCTGAATAAATGAGATGAACATTTTGAACATTCCAGCACTTGAACACGTTCACGCACTCACCGGCTCGGTCAGCTCCAGCACGTTAGCTCTGTATGTAATGGGACTGCAGTCTCGGGTGTTGCCCACCAGCGTGCACGGTAAGAACATGGGACCCAAGTCATCGCCATCCAGCACATCCACAGTGAGCGTGGTGGTGGCTGTACGCCGCTCACTTGGGTAGGGGGCACGGTCCTGGAAGAGAAGCGGGGGATTTTTCATGTATTTTTGGATAAGATGGTGATCGTATGAATATTTTCTGCTTTCTCAGGCCACCTCTGCTTAACGTTGAATATTCATCTCTATTTATACATCATGACTAAAACAAACTTGGAACTGATCTCACAACTGGGTTAAATCCTATTTTCTTGCCCTTTCCAACCGAGGGGCCACAAAAAAGTCCAATCTTCAATGATGGGTGACTGGTTGTCAGCTGGTGAAGAAGATTTGAATTTTTTATAGGCTTTCATACATAGGACACCCCCCTAATTTTGGAGTTATCACAACTTTAAATACATCTGCTGATGCAGCACCATCTGAACTTTTACTTTTTTGTGTGACTTTGGCTGAATAAAATGCACAGTTATTTGAGCGTGAGGTGTTTTATTTGGTCATTATGAAGCAGTTACTAATGTACGCTACCAACCACTCAGTATACCTTTGCATCATACTTTAACTGTCATATTTTCATTTTATAGTTTACAATCAGTACGTTAAAAATCATATACTGTATGTATATTTTTAAACAATGGCTAATTTAATTTACAAACTGGCTGCTATTACACAGCATACATATGAATAATGTAGAAATTATATAAACTTACATCTAAAATTTTATATATTAAGTTTTCAGCTGAAAAAGATGCAGGGTGCATGTTTTGCCATAGTTTTGCCATATGACACATTGCACTGATGTTGTAGTTTAATGGGTAAGGGGAATATTTATGCATGAAGAATAGAATTCACCTGCAGGAAACAGCTAGTGTCCACGCAGATTATTAGTTTCTAATGTCGCGGCCCGTCTCGATTCCACGCACAGATGAGACATATAGAAGAAGTGACGGCAGCAACGACCAACGCTGAGATACAAAAGCTTTCTTTCCTTCTCTTGCAAACAGCAATCAGTCCCGCCAGGACTGACGACAGGGACGCCTGTAGCTCACACGTGACTAAAGGACCCTTTGAAAGTGTCTGAGATCAAGAGGACTCCGGCACAGTTCAGCGGTCACCTAGATCACTAAAAAGACTGGTTATGGCTACCTACTGTGAAAAGGGGCAACCGGCAGCCATCCCAACATATGGATAACATCAAGCTGTATTCCGAGAGTGAGTGAGACATTAACTCACTAGCTCACACCGCCAGGATCTACAGCCAGAGTGGAGAGGTAGTCAGGTCTGAAGAAGGCAGACTACCTGTTGCTGACATCGAGGACAGCTACAAGTACCTTGGGATCCCACAGGCAAATGTCAACCTTGAGAGGTCAAATACCTCCAGAGAGAGCCAAGAAGTCAGCTGAATAAGGTCTGGATCATCAACATCAGCATCGACACAAACAGCTGAGCGGAAATTGGTACAGAACTTTATCAAACCAAATTTGTTTACCAGGATAAACGGCAGCATATATTGGAAGTAAATCTCAAACGATCAAAGTCCACTATTAAATTTCAACGGTAATTTCCAGTACCAAAGGAAAACATTCCTGAGGAATCAGTGCGGATGGGAATCAGACAGGGATCAAACAAAGGTCAGGCATAAAATCAGGACTGGGACTGGGATGGAGCAGGCAGATCAGGACCTGACAGGGTCAAAAATGGGAAATCAGTCCGGTGACCAGCACTGGACAGTTGGGCATGAGCCAACGAAAAATCCTGTAGAGGGGAAACAGGTCTGACTGGGCTGAGGGTTAGGGAGACAGGGACAGTTGTAATGGATCATCCTGACTGGCAGAGCAGATGTGACAATCAGATACCCTGCTGGTATAATAAACTGGCCGTAGAAGGAGATGGAAGCACTCATATATAGACACGATATCGCCTCAAACTGCTAAACTCCAAGTACAGCACCCTGAGGCAAAAAGAGGGAGGCCAAGGACTGGCGAGCATCAGAGCCACTACCCAGGATGAGACAACAGAGATCAATGAGAAGAAGAAAGATGGCCCCCAGAGAAAAGCTGCTGTGTGAATACCTTGGGCAGAAAGAAACCTGATGGGACCTGATGAGAGGACAAACCCCTGGATGACACGTCCCAGCCGTAATTTAGGGATTGCACCAGTGGCCGGAAAAGGCAAGACTGAAAGACGGCACCAATCATGGCAGCACAGGAACAGGCTTAGAGAAGAGCTTCAGAACCCAGGATCTACCCCACCAGGCGAGGGCTAACGTGCAGGCTGTGCAAAGATGCCCCTGAGACAATCCAGCACGCACGGTAACAGCAGTGTGTAAGATGCTACGCTAGCAGGGAAAATGAACAGGGAACGCCAGAGGACACATCTTCAAAGGTTGTGAAGAAAGACCATGCTACACAAACAGAGCTCTTAGACCATCATCCAGTGTCAGGTGTTAGTCACTGGCTGCTCTATGAGACCAGGGTTGCTAATATCAGAAAATCTTCTTCTCACGTGGCTAAAGTATAATTCTTGTTATCATGTATTTTCAAACCCATTTAAACCTTTGACCTGCTTTGAAAGTCATGAACTCATCATTGTGTTTATGTGTGCGAAAGAGCAGGAGAACACTTTGCAGCCAGAGTGAAACAAGGTGGAGATTCAATTATGGTATTATGGTCTGGGCTTCTGCACCCTGTGGAAAAGTACACAAGAGGAGTGGCAGCAAGAATGAAGCTGTTATCAGGATTTTAAAGGAGGATAATGGAAATAAATACATTTGAAGAGGTTTATTACTCTGACTGTATATTAATAATAACCTTTTACACGCACACACACACATTAGTGTATCTTTAGTGCACCACACTACAGCACAAACCCACTTACATTTGCCTGGATGATGACCAGGTAGCGTGTTATATCCTCATAGTTGAGTCTTTCTCTCAGTACAACAGCGCCAAACAGTGTCAGTGGAATGTCAAAGGTTTTGTTTGTTGTCTGGAAAACACACACACAATGATACTCACACAAAATAGTGCACGTCTACCAAGATTTAGGTTGAACATTTTAAGGTAAATATGAGGCTTGGTGATTCCATTTCAACAAAACAAGGGAAAAGTCTCTTTAGTTTACCGTAGGTGAAAGGGATACTCAACTGGGTCATTGGGGTTGTACTGGATGGTGTATTCAATCTGTCCATTGGGACCATCATCGATGTCCGTTGCTCCATTGTTCCCAAAGAATCCAGAGAAAATTGTGGTTCCCACTGGGGTCAGCTGGAATACACAGAGGAAATAACAATCGGTTTCCACATGCAACCATCTTTTGTTCATGTGAGGTGGATCTTAAGTCTTGTCTGATCAATCTACGCTCAATACCCCAGGATGACAGTGAAAATAAAGATTTTTTTTCCAAAAAAAAAACCACAACTAGAACCTCACTTTGCATCAGTATTCAGAGTGTTTGCCAGGACACTTGAATTCTTGGACTTCTGTTTCTCTTGACTGTCTCTGAGATGTTGCCACAGTTTGACTTTGACATGATTCCTATTTTATTATTATAACCTAAATGACCCAGGGTCAGATCAAACTGAGCCACACCAACTCTGTGAAAGCTCTGAGCGGACCAGCTAGAAACCTGACTTGATCCCAATCAACCATCGTTGTGACGACCTTATATGTCCACGGATGGTCTGATTCAACCTGACCTGAGAGGATCTGCAGAGAAGGATGAAGGAATATCCCCAAATGCGGGAGCAGGAAGCTTGTTGCATTCAACCCAAGAAGACCTGAGGCTTAACTCCTGCCAAAGGTGTTTCATCAGTCCTCAGAAAAGAGGCTCAATACATTTTCACTCACAAATAAAAATCCACTCTGTCAATCTACAGTGTAGATGAGAGAATGTTTGATTCTCCTCGTTTTTGTTGTTTTAGTAGTGGGCTGCAATTCAACACAATGTTAAAAATTAAAAGAGGCATTACCTGGACATTACCCTTTGAATTATATCGGCTACAGAAACTCACATTTTCTTGCTACCAGCTAGCAGAGGTGACAGCTTTTTTGATAACTGACGTTAGCCTGCTCACAGGGTCCTTCTGTGTTAAAATAACACATAGAGAACATTCAAGGATGCATTGGTGTCCATCTAACGTTACAGGCAGGGTGCAGACAGAACATCTGCAATTCAGATTATTCTAAATTGTTCTGAGCTTCAGCTTTGCAGTCCAAGACAGCAACTTTAGGTGATGTACGAAGCTTGATATATAAAAGATTTTTATTTTTGAGAGACAAAATCTCTAAACCCGTCAACAAATAGAATTTGTCAACCATCACCTCTGCTGCATTCTATGATTACTTGTCAAGGAGAAGTCTAATCTCAAGACAACAACTGTGTATTGATTTTCATTTTCATTGAGGTGCTGCAGCAAAGAGGCTTCACATTGTCCTTTTTAATAATTATCAATGCCTCACACACACACACACACACACACACGACGCCACTGCTAACTTCAGAAAACAGCCAGAGTGACTAATTTGTCCTTGGTGAACACATAACTTAAAAATGTTCATGTTTCCTCTTTCAGTCTGTCTGATTGAACTTCTAGCCCTCAGCAATTGTTGATAACAGAAGGATTCATGCAAGTTTCAATGGATAATTAAGGGTGAACAACAGCCTCGTTAAATTGAATGAACATTAATGCACTGCGTGGTTGGAGGGGGCAAAAGAAGTTGCTCAGACAATAGAGCTGTCTTTTATTTGCAACCTTGCACATTAATCTTACCTACTGCCTAGATCAGAGCAAATCTATTCACCAATTTAAAATTATTGCCTCCACATTTATTTTGGCTGAGCCCAGAAACTATATATTATATGTAAAGTTTTCTCAAATATGCTGGGAATTGAGAGGAAGTAATTATTTCTGTGGGAATAATGAGAAAGAGAAGGGCCGTAGAGGAGGAGGAAGGACAATCAAAGATCTGAGATGTGGTAGAGAAAAGGTGGAGAGGTTGGAAAAGACGGCTTAATGAAGCGCTGGCAGCGGAGAGCCAGGTTGGAAGGAGAGAAGAGCCGGCAGGTGTGGAAGGAAATGCAAAAACTGAGAACGGGAGGGGGCCAAGTGAGCAGATACAGGGAGAAAGATTAGGCTGGACAGGCTGTGGAAGACAGCATAATGAGATATTCTGCTGGAGTTTTCTGCTCTGGCAGCAGGTTCCATGCTTGCTTGTCCACTACAGCCCCGGACTGTGGGACTATTGTAGAAGACTGTGAAGCACAGATTTAGATCTTTGCTATTCAGAAGTCTTATTACACCACTGCCCTTCAACTTTTTTCTGACAGCAAAGCTCCATTTACAATGGTATTTTGATTCAGATTCCACTACATTATGCAACACTGCCACCCCGGTATGCATCATCTGGATATGCAGCATGTAACGCAGGCATTGTTAGCCCCACATGACCCTCATGGCATCATGGGAAAAATCCTGCTGCAGTGAATACAATATTGACTCAGGACAGGACAGAATATCTGTCACTGTCACACCTGCAGGTCCAGAATCAACATTGGTGCAGCATAAATAAAAAGCCTGTTTAGTTTTAGAGCTGCAGAATTAGAATGAATGAGTGCGTAAAAAGACAGGAAGGCGTGGACAACTAATCACAACAGGAAGTAAAATAGCTCCAAAGAACAGCTTCTGAAAGCTTTTACACTTCTCTGCCAGGATTGATCCAGTTCAAGGACGACATGAATCCAAGGAAATCAGGTGAGAGTTCTGAGATGCCACCATCAACTCTTCCTGCAAGTGCTAACAAACGCCAGCAAACAGCTTTAGGTTTTGCCTAAGGAGAGGATCTGAGTCTCCAGCTGCTCCAGCCGTGTTCTACATGCTACAGCTCATCTGTGAGTACAGCTAATGTTTATGAGACTTAAGAGCCAAAACCGACAGCATGATACACACACAAACAATTATGAGTCTCCAGACACCCTATTGTGCAAGTTTTCGTACTGTGGCAGAAAGCTTTGAGGAGACCACACAAACACCATCTAGATGAACCCGAACCCAAAACCAGCTAGGTATGGATGCTAAGGATTAAATGTTTCCAAGGATGAAAAGTTTCAGATGGAATTTGAGCAGGAGCAGCTTGTGTAACAGAGTGTGTTCTCTGTATTTTCCTTGGAGGCACAGTTGATTTGACACAGGAGGATGCAGGAGGATGGACGTGATTAGCTTTACCTCACTCACGGCCACGTAGTAGCGGGGCTGTGTGAAACGGGGGGCGTTGTCATTCCGATCTCGGACAACGATGCGAACTTCGTGTAGAATCACAGTGCCAACCAGCTCATTGGTGCACTGAACCTGGACCACAATAGACTGGATATAAGAGGGAGGCTGGAAAGACAGGAAGACTCCTGTTAAAATAGCATCAAAACAAGTGAAACCATATAAGGAAAGATGGTCCAGAAATGTCTTCCAGCATGTCATTGTGTGGTCTTCATGTCAGATTTCCTCTACACTTTCTCTACTCTACATTATTCTATAGTTTAGGTCTTATTATACTATTAGTTTGACATGGCTAAAATCCAAGTGTACAAGCATTTTTCAGTGTGAATGGGTTTAGAAAATATCCAAATTTGGAACATGTCCAGTTGTCTTACGTCTCTGTCGAGAACCCGTCCTGTGCTGTTGAGGTAAAGTGCTTGTTTCGAAGGTTCTAAGATCACCCAGTGGTTATAGTTGTCCCTCAGGGACAGTGAGATGGTGCGATCTGGACCTTCAGCCACTCCATTTATCTGCATGTTTTCCACCAACAGGGTTCCTGAGTGAAAGCACAGTTCGAAGGTTAAACAGGCAGCAGAGAAACATATCTAAATAAGGATTCAACCTCCCCGGCAGAGAACTTTAGCAGTTAAAAAACCAAATCTCTGCATTTTCTTTGCTGGTAATTAGATTTAGTTTGCAGGGAAGGTCAAGGGCAGTGAAAGCACAGACAGAGTTGAGGACGCGCGTAGTTGAATTTAATGAATACAGCAGATGACACTCTGGGTCCTTTTCTACCAACTGTGTTGCAGCACCTGGAAACCCAGAGTACAATCTAGATATAAAATACTTTAAATGGAACCAATAAATGACTCACTTAAAAAATTTGGGTGAAAAAAACAACTTAAATATGTTTACTCGAGTGGATCCTGACAGATGTGAGCAGATGTTTTACAGAATGGTTTTCCTATCATGAAAATTGCCATTTAAGGAAAAGTATTTGTTTGTCATTGTCTGAATTAGCTCTCAAAATAAAAGCATGCCTGACTGAAAAGACTGATGGAGGGTTCGTTGGGTCTCACGGTTTTCAGTGAAAGTCCAGCTGAAAAAAAACAACTTACAGTTGACAGTTGAGAAAATAAAAAACTCTCCATCTTTGTAACCAAGTTGGCGATCAAGACAACTCTTTGCTTGCGTCACCTGTCCTACTGGCTAACAGCTTTATTCCCGCCACCAATCAGCAACGACCTGTCACATAACGCCAGTGTCTTTGATAAAAGGACGTTGTTGGTCCTGCACTCTCTTAAGGACGTGCATTAAATCAGGAGGAGGGGGTGTTCGCTATTGATCGATCCAGTCAGTGATCACAGTGCTTCTTGTGAGCGGACGGAAGGAAAGACGCACTTTCTTGAAGCTGCTTCACACACACACACACACACACACGCACACGCACACGCACACGCACACGCACACGCACACACACACACACACACACACACACACACACACACACACACACACACACACACACACACAGGCTGGATGACACCAGCACATGATTTAGCAGACATTAATTTGGGTCATGGCCTTCTGGGCTACCATGGTAACCATGACAAATAAACTGGGAAATTAAATAAAACTGGTTTTATTACAAGAAAAAACAGTAGGTGAACCTAGTGTGACTGTTTCTGATGGAATTCACATCTGCGTTTCCTTCTAATGGGATTCCAGACTCAGCCCTCCTCAGATGGAATTGATACGTGCGTGGCGAATACAGAAGCCTGAGTGGAGCAAGAGCAGCACAAAGAGAAAGTGTTCTCCAACAAAGAGAAGTGGAAGGAACACTTCAAGAGAAAAACAAAGAATGGCGTTAAATATGGATTTTATCTGCCATCTGACCTGATCTAATTCAAGGGCAAATGTTTATTCATTAGGCTGAAGGAAGGAAATGAGCATCATAATGAATGGATGATGAAACCAGCTGCTCCCCTCAGTTCTCATCCAGGAACATCTAGATACTTGATCTAATCTTCTATTCTGAAGATATCTTAAAGCAGCTCGGAATATCAAAACTGACGTAATTAAAACATCTTTATTGTGGTATATATTACAATAATATCCTCTAATGGTGGGTGTGGCAATTCTATCACAGGCACTATAACCAGATGCAAAACCTCCAAATTTCACAGGTCATGTGACCACTCCTGTTGCCTGGCCAGACAGGAAGTGACCTTGTCGTGTTTGTGAAGGCTTCAGTTTGAATCTGCTGCCAACCAGCGCGGGCACATCCACCAAATCAACTCCTGTAACGATGTCATATTGTTAACAAATGCCACAGGCAGTCAACATTTCCATTTTATTTGGAACATTTCCATTTTATTTGGAACATTTCCATTTTATTTGGAACATTTCCATTTTATTTGGAAAAGCGAGAGGGGGAAATAAAAAGCTGTGTGTTTAAGCATTTATAGTAAAAAGAAGACAGTTGGTGGGTGTGGGTATGGGTGTGGTGGGCCTGGTTAAAGACGGCTTGTTAGCAACAACACCTGAACATCATCCTGAGCTTGTAGCACCTTCACACTGGGAGCCTGTAACAGATCACGTGTGCACAAGAGCAGAGGCTGCCTCCTCTCCACTAACTCCAGTCACCCTTTTCCTTGATGATATTTAAATGATGTTTCCCAGGAGAAAGAATACAAACGTTTACGTAGCTTGTCACGCTCTTCTCGACATGTTTTCTCTCCTCACGTCTGTTTCTGCCAACCTAAAGATAATCACCCTCGAGCTAGACTCTCTATTAAATCTGCAACAACATTTCACACAGTATTATTCATACACAGCAGCAGCAACCCTGAATTATTCCTCTGCCGCCCTGTCAGGCAGATTAATCCAGAGGCACAGGAGCATGTTTGCGCTCCTGCAGGCACCTTCACAACAAACCCCCTGCACACATATTGTCATCTCCTACTTTATGAACACCGAGGAAGGATTTTACTGTAACGCTGGAGCATTAGATAAAGAAAAACAACCTTACGCTACCCTCAGCCCGTCTGCAGAGGAAAAACAAAACCAGATTCTATGAAAGTGTCCAACCAGCCTCCCTGCGCATCAACAGCTCAGACTAAAACGATGTAATATTTTGCAGATCATTTTTAAATAATGGTAACCAACAGCGACGGAAGCTACAGCCCAGTCGATCTGGTACGCATTCGTTATGCGATGCTATGACACCATTTTAACCGCGTCGGCTCCGTGTCTGAGAAAGGGTTTTGAGTTTATCATTGAGTTCAGTAGACAGTGCACTCTGCTCCCTCTGTGGTCAGCAGGGAGCAGCAAATGAGCGCTTCATTTCAGACAAAGCGCTGGTCCACATGGCAGCGGGTGTGGCCTCACTGGTCCTGCTGGTTTTGTCATGTGGCCCTACTGCAGTTGGACACAAGCAAGTGTGCAGCTAGCGAAGGAGGTTAAGGCATTATACCCCCCCACAGACTGAGTAGAGGTTGGTTTTCTTATAAGTAACTGAGCGCATTTTGTTTTAAGTTTTAACTCCAGCTTAATATCACATCGTCATGCGGCAGACATGACAAGGAGGCGGGACTAAGAAGTTCCGATCAAAGACTTCTCAAACTAAAAAACATAAAAAATGACCAAAGGTTTTACAAGGCTGACAGCGTCCTTAGATAACATTAATGTCCCACTTCAATGTGCTTGAAGATAGTTATGAATTCAGCTGACATTGAGAGTAGAGGCCGATCTGAAGGTGCTCATGTAACAAACGCAAAGCATGCCAGGAATTTCAGTGAGCTCTTTTAAATCCTGTACACAGCCCTTCTAATGTCACCTAAAATCTAGAAAGGACCAGTGCAGACATGGTTCAGGAGGATTTATTTAGCTCTGATGGAGGGACACGTGTTTCTCCAGTACCATGTGGACTAAACAGTGCTGCATGGTAAAGCTCTTGTGCTGAGGTGGATGCAAGCTTAAAAGGTTTTGTTCTGCTCATTCCTAGTGAGGAGAGGGTTGGAAACCTGCACATCCTGCACCGTATCGCCTATATGAAGTTGATGTGCATTTCTAGAAAGAACAATATACCGGAAGACACAACGTAGAAAACAGGGGAAGTAAGTGGATGGAGAGCCTAATGGGAAGCATTAAGCTATCAACACAGGTGGTTATGCCAGCTGAACAGGCTCAGCTCTCTTTTCTGTTTGTCAGTGCAACGCTAATCTCTTTTTGTGTCACTCTGGATTAGAGCGATCAGGTCTCACCGTTTAAACTCTGCTGGTAAATCAAAAAGGCAAACACTGTGACAGGTTTCTGTTTCTGAACGTTACACCACAGGATGGAGATAAGAGGCTGTGTTAATCACAAAGACCAACTTGCTGTGTACGTTTGTCTGCCCACATAAAGTTTTAGTGGCTTTCAGTCAAGCCAGCATAAGCCTGAATATACTCGTGTCCAGAGGAAGGATTAAACTCAACAATTAAAATGTGATTCCTCTCCAAATAACCTCCTCTGAACTTCATAAGCACACAACTCTCTACTTTCTGGCTGAACCATCAAATCAGGAGCCGTTAATTAGCGCTGAAGCTCTTAAAGGAGGCAAAAATACACTGGCAACTCATCCTTTGGTGTTCGGCTAAAAAAGACTCCGAACATTCTGCTGGGTCAAGTTGGCAGCCTGTCAGGAATTCCTGTTTTTACCTCAACTCTCCAAACCTGCTGATTCCTTTAACAGACTACTGTGAGTCTGTGCAAACAAGAAATGACTAAATAAATAAATAAAACAAAAGAATGGCCATAACAATGCTGGAGTTATCTTGGGAAATGTGTTTATTTGCTTGTTAAATGAACCTGTCATGCTGATGCTAAACAGATTGTCACCACTTCAGTCTGTGTTCATCCACTCACACACACACACACACACGCTCATTCTTACGCTGGAGGCAGAACTCACAGGCAGGAATAATCAAACACACAGGTAGACACAGCCCCAGGATCGACACAATGACCTTTGAATCACCCGAGCGAGCGCTAAATACCAGCACTCAAGTATTTTCTCACTCGGGTGCAGCGGCATCCGGAAATGTTGCCAGTAGTAGACTTTTAATATCAAAGTCCAGCTTTGGATTGAGAACGCGTCCCAATCCTGCAGGACTGAGAGCAGACAGTGTGACCCGGTGACTGCTAATGAGCGCAGGTTTCATGCTGCACCAAGCAGCATGTGTTCAGATGCTCATCTCATTGGACAGTGGTTAGCATCTGATTAAAGTCCGACTGGCTGGAACCAGAATAGCGGCATACTTTACCATTAGGGCTTTCTTCATCTATGGCGACGATGGTAGCGGGAGGACCCGACCGGGAGAGTTTACATTCTGGGAAGTGAGAAAAGAAAGAAGATTTATTGTATTAAGCAAGTATTATTGCCTTTATTCAAAAATCATATGGATGATGCCACACATTAAGCCTTTTCTATGCATGTACACAAATGAGAGGGAGTGCAGACCAGCAACAGAGAGGAGAACACAGGAGAAAAGCAGGAAGCTGGTAGTTATCTACGCCTTTTTAAACTCGCTCTCTACTGTTCAGCTGGAATGAAATGTGGCGGAAAAAGAGGTGAGGTTAGGAGGAATGACTGGACGCGTGGGGTGAGCTCTGTTCTCTGCAGTAATGACAGGTGTGACCTCCTGCAGCCATCTTCAGGGGGTCAGTGGGGTTAATAAACTGGCACAATGACGGAACACACACCAAACAGAGAGAAAAACGACGGAGATCTTTTTTTTTTACCCTCATATTGCCAATCTGTAGAAATATCCACAATCCAGCAGGAAGGAGAGAGGAGAAAAGAGAAGGTAGGAAAAAACAGAAGGAAATGTGTTGAATATTGGACCTTAAAAGGCAACATAACAATAGAAGTGGGGAGATATATAGTACACAGAATGCTCTTATCCCTGTATACGCATGTATGTTCCACCTCTAGTCACACCAGGCACAGCTTCTGTGCTCCCAAGATACATGCATATGTGGCCCCTTTAGAGGAAATGAACAAAAATAAGACATATTTTGTCTTTCTGATGGATAGCTGCCCACCTAGCTGACAACGTTCATGGAAGGATAATCGCCTCTTCTGTTTTTTTTGTTATGACATCATAGATTCGTTGTTTCATGCGTCTATGAGAGATGTTCCTCTGTGTTCAGACATAGAAAGTAGGACTCAGAATTACTGTATCTTGGTGTAAAACATGGTTAGATTTTTAATTTGTCATGCCGAGGAGGAGGAGGCACAGAAAGGTTGATTAGCGATCTATGCTGAGTCAAAACTGGAAAGCAACATGCAACAGCAACTCACAATGTACGCTTTTTTGGATGTGCAGGAACTACAAGTCTACACTGCTTAAAAGTTAGCTTTTAGCATTTAACAACAGTTAATATTGTCCTGTTTTCAGATCTCCACTAAGCAGTTCAGCTCAGTTCAGTTCAGTGTGCTCCAACTGGACCCGTTTCCCCAGCAGGGTGCGTAGGATAGACGGCATAAGCTGGTTAAGTAGCACGGCATCATAGCATGAGCTGGTGGAAAAATGATAGAAGAACATGACACAAGGAAGGCCCACTTCGCCTCAGCTTATCAAGCAATATTGAGAAGACTTTAATCTGAATGTGATTCTGCTTTTGGACGCCATTCTAATCAGATCATAAATGATCATAAATGGTCTTCAGAGTTGCTGCTATCCAGTTGTTGCATCTTTATGCTACGTTATCTGCTTCATCATCTTAAACAGTCAGAGGAGGAGAGCTGTTATCTAAAGGAAGAAGACATATATTGGTTTAATGAGAGATTCTGAATTCAGCCAATGTTTTAATGATGTTTTCGAATAATGATGCACTGGTCAGACGCTGCCAAAGCAGCACACAGGGCTACAGTGTTAAACACCCCCTGACAGCTTGTGCAGGTGTGTGCTTCACCAGCCCAGATAGCTGCTCGCAATATTTATGTTTTGATGCCATAAGCTGAACCGTATCAATAAATTGCATCAAAAGACGACGCTGGAGGGACGAGTTGGGAAGATTAAAGCTTGGACAGCGTCTGACCATGTATCTTCATCTGATCGGCTGAGTGCTGGGACTCATGGTAATTATCTGATTGCTTGATACCCTCCAAGATCTTGGTTGGGACACCTCATGTCAGCAATCCAGATAAACTAATGAAGCATGGTACAGTAGCCTCGCGTGCACGCATGGGCGTGTGTGTTAGCAGCGTGAGCAGATGTGCCTCCCTGCACGGCTGCTTCTTATCCTCCAGTGTAAGTCCTCGTCCGTCTTTGGGGCCGCCCGTCTCTCCCGTTTGTCTCCTCATCTGTCTCCCTCTTCTGTCCATCTTGCGTGGCACGTTCGTAAGTGACAAATAAACCCAATCTGTTACCAGGACAACAAAAGTTGCTTAAAAATGTACAGATCAAGTCCAAATGAATAGCATCTAAAGTTTCTATTTGTGATACATTTAAAGGTTGTCGGGCTGAATCCCTCCATGTGTTTGGGTGGAGATGAATTAACTTGCCAAATATCGTTAGCCGCTGCTAAATTAAATCACGTGTTAGAGTCATTTCCTTCCTCCGCATGACTCAAACGTGGCTGTGTTAAAACACACAAGGGAGGAGGTTTAGGCTGAAGAGGTAATTGCAAATGCAAATGCTCTGCTCATTCTTCAAACAACATTTCCACACTGAATGTGTGTGGTTCTAAAGCCCAGTTCTCTTCAGGAAGGTAGCGGATCCTTCACCTCCTTTATGCACTAATTACACACGCTCCTCTTTGAAAGTTTCTGGAGAGAAAAAAAATAAGAATTACTGAAATGACTTTGTGCATGAGTAATTGAATAAATATATCTAATGCCCAGATTCTGTCAGGGTGACAAACAGCTTGTTGGAGGACTGTAACATTAGGGTGAAGGTTATTGTGTTGAAGATGTGGACCTCAGCAGAGCCGGATCTCTGATGAGGTTTTATACTGACAGTATCAGAACTGAAATGTCTTTCCTATCTAAATGCTGTCTGCTAGGAGGACTGACTGAAGACCCGAGGAACCAGCACACACTAGGGAACAGTTCCCTCTTCACACTGCTACATCCACCTGACCCAGCCAACCATGCTCGAGTTCCTATAAAATATACATGCTGAGTCAGTAACTCAATAGCGGAATGGGTGACTGCGTGTGTTGTGTGTGGTGTGTGTGTGTGTGTGTGTGTGTTGTGTGTGGTGCGCGTACTGAACTGGCATCCACTGGTTACTGGTCTTCCACTGGGACAAAGTTGCTCCTGATCACAATAACGCAGCAGAATTAGACTGTCCTCATGCTGTGTTCCAGATTTATTCATGAGCTGTGACACTGAGATTTCCACTCATCAGTAAAATATATTTGTTTGAGTATAAAGACATGTAAATTGAACTTGCCAAGTTTGACTTACTTTTGATGGAGATTTGCATCTGTGTGTTTGCAACATGTTGACAAGACAAGAACAATCTGCCTGTGCAGATGTTGATAAGAAAAAGGAGGAAAAGAACACAGAGACACAGAATCAGGAGCAGATTCAACAGCTGTGATACTCAAATAAGCCAAGATCTCATCTCCTCTCCTCTCCTCTCCTCTTCTCCTCTCCTCTCCTCTCCTCTCTCTCCTCTCCTCTCCTCCACTCAGCAAGCTTCCAGATTCCCAGTAAGTCTTTGTTTTCTCGTCAGCTCCTGAAGCTGATTTAATCAAAAATTTATGGTGCCACATTTGTTCTGTTTCATGCTCCTTGTAATCATCTGTTAGATATTTGCTTGGTTGCAGAAAAACAGGAAAACCCAGCGATCGCTGATGCCAAAACATGCTGGAATTATGTTTACTTTTGCTTTAAAGGTGGGCTTAAAACAAGCAAACAGATGTACCAGCAAGAGTTTTTTCGCTGTTTTTGACCGGTATCCTTATTCAACACTAACTAACTAACTAACTAACAACTAACGAACTAACTAACTAACTAACTAACTAACTAACTAACTAACTAACTAACTAACTAACTCAATTTCATTACAACCCAGTTCATTTTACCCAGTGAAATAATATTTGATATTTAAATGAGAACGGGAGACATGAATGCAAAAGAGGCCAGTCCTGACATGAAATTCAGAGTGTGTCTAATATTGTAGATAAACTTTGGACCTTGGGCAGTTGTCCAGTGTGTGTGTGTGTGTGTTGTCCATTGCGGTATGTCACACTGTTCCAAGGTTTGCAGGTTAATGCAAATTTGTCCAAACTAATCTGCAGATGTCTGTGTAGATTCTCAACCAACCAGATCATAGTTGTCCAAGGTTGTTTTCTGTGTGAGCTGGACTGTTTTTCTTCTCCTTTGAAGACCTTTCGTCTTCTATCCAGAAGGCTTCTTCAGTTCTGAGCTTGCTGGGAACAGAGCTTGAAAATATAGCCCTTGTGGACCATAAGCATGCTAATGATCTGGGTGGTCACGTGAGAGTCGAGTGGCAGGGTCATTGGTAGGGTCGTTCACCTTAGGGCCATTAGCATGCTTATGGTCAACAAGGGCTATATTTTCAAGCTCTGTCCCCAGCGAGCTCAGAACTGTGCAAACCTTCTGGATAGAAGGCGAAACGTCTTCAAAAGAGAAGAAAAACACAGTATAGCTGACACAGAAAACTACCTTGTATAACACTCAGATAATGTACGAGATAATCTGCTAATTACAGCCAAATTATGGTTCAAATGAAGGTGTCGTAGCAGACGTTTGTTCCATTCAGGATAGATTTAAAACTACACATCAGTACATTTCTAACACCACCTTGTGCTATGCAACCCTCCCTCTTACAACCACGACTTACAGAATCTGCCGCAAAGTCTTTCAGAAAGTAACACCAAGGGATGAGGTTGTAAAAGGTTGAAATATGGGAGTGAACAGACGGGGGCCCGTTTTTCTCTAAAAGCGCTCTCGTGTCACATCCTTTTTAAGCTTCCATCAGCAGGTACGCCAATCTACACCTCTCCCCGGGGTCCCATTGCTCTGTGTCTGCCTTTCTCTATCCAAGCAGCCTACATTCATCCATCACCCATTCATCTCTCTATCTATCCCCTTTTCAATCCATTCATCCACGGAGGACGGAGGACAAAACCAGAGAGGAGATGATGCAGGGGAGGCTAGAGCGAAGAAGTGATGGGGCACACTGGCAGCGAAGAGGAGAGAAGGAGATTGTTGCAGAGGAGAGAGTGTGACCTTGTGTTAGATTGATGTATCTCTGGAGAAAAGTGATTGTGGACCCGCTTGCACATGCCCACCCCACACACACACACACAACACACACACACGCACACACCCTCATCGCTGTAAGGATCCCACTTTGTCACTGAGCAGACTGGTCCATTATTCTGACGCTCCCCTGTCCATGTCTGGGAGTGTCAGGTGTGTTCTCGGCGGGTGCAGGGTCGAACACAGCTGACAGTGTTGCTGCCTGAAATCAGGTGGTCAGGGCTGCAAATCTGCACTAACCGCTAACACTGTTATGACTGCTTTGGTAGCCAAGCAACACACCTGCATCACATTCTTGACCAGAGACATGGCTGTTAGCTAAAACAGAAGACATGTTTCCAATATTTCCTTTCGGTAGTCTTCATGCGGGTGCTTTTGCCGGTTGTATACGTGCTATCATCACTGATATGTCACAGCTCTATGCTGAGCACACACTTGACCAGTGTGCTATTCAAATACAGACTGCAGGCTCTTGAAAGTAAAGTAATAAATGTCAAGGACAAGTCTTTTTATAAAGCCTGAAGCAATAAATAAGCTGAGGAAAACTTGGTAAATTGACAATACACAGGGTCAGAAGAAAGAGATGTGTGAGCGTTGCTTACAAGGGTGAAAGACAGGAAACAAATAAACTTCAAAAATAAAGGTTCCAGGAGTAAAGGAAGGGGTGGACAAACAGCAGTCAAGGTAGATCAGCAGAAGAAAGGCTAGAGAAAAAAAATGATGGATTGCAAGAGACATGATGAAGGACAGAAAAGGCACAGGAGGGGGTTCAGGCAGAAACCTCAGCAGCAATAAATATTTAAATCACCTTGAAAACACCAAATCAACACGTCCAAACACCGGCCACCTTCACATGTGCTCAAATATGCACAAATACGTGATAAATCTGCAGCATCGTACTGCCCTGGCACAACTGATGTAAGCAGTAAGCAATCTGTAACATGTGCAACTCCATCATGCTAACAGAGAGGGATACAAATACACAACTAATAATGACTTTAAAATCAAGCTAACAATAGGGACTGTTTTGCCTCCTTGTGAAACATTTTCTACTTCCTGTCAGCAAGATACAGTCTTTGGATTTCCACCAGTAAACTGACTTATAAACACTTTATTAAATAGTTTAAAAGGGAGGGGAAAATATGTTTGAAGCTGCAGAGCGTGGCCAAGAAAAGAAATGGAAAGCAAAAAGCTCAGCACTGACATCCCACATCTGCAGTCAGCTGCAGTCCCAGCTTGTTTGCACACTCTGGTGCAGCAGGTAAAGCTATCAGTGTCAGACAGGAACACTGAAGGATTTACTGTAAAAGTACTGTAAAGCCCCCAGACGAGTGGGACAGATGATGGCGTTCCAAAGACAGATATTTCTGCCCATTCAGGAGGAGAGCGGTGCAGTAGTAACAGTGAGGCTGATGTGCACAGGGCATCACTGATCTACAGTTTATAAACTACTAACCTGAGTCATTTGGACTTGGCTCAGAGGACCCTTTACAGCTGGATGATGAGATGAGAAAATCATAGTGGAAATGCAGATGTGGGGATGCCCAGCAAATAAATATGCACCAGAGAGAAATAAAAATCATTGAAAGAAATAGAAAACGTTAAGAACGTGACATGAAATGGAAACTGGAAATTCCTTCAAATAATTATGAAAAAAAGCTTTACGTTTGGACTGATTTGTTTGACTCTGCCCCTTTTATAAAGCCATGTTCCTCTTTCCATCATCCACGTGAAACTAAAATACAGAAATGATGACGAGCTGAGCGTCACCTTTTTTCCCTTAATTAAATTAGTCACCAAAAAGGAAAGTAAGCTTACTCACGCAACCTGGTTCCCTGCTAACATACTGTGGATTCTCAGCCTATGGGAACGGGTTCTCTGCGATTGCCATACGTAAACTCCAATGACTCTGTGTCTGACAGGCAAATGGCAGCAGTGATCAGACGGCATACCTCTCCCCCTCTCTCTATATAAATCATGGCAGCCTGTAATCTGCATAATCAAGTGTGCATCTTCCTTACTTACTGCAAGGAGGGGAGTGTGCTGTGATACCTCACCTCCGAGTATGGAGCGAGCCAGAGAGGGTACAGTCACATCCCGTCTCTAAAACTAGACAAAAGTTTGAGGGAAAGCCCCGTCTGCCCTCGATATTTCCTCAGTAGAGACTCCATTGGACATGAGGTAGACATGACCTGATTTGAATGGTCTCCCAAAACCCCTGAGTGCTGTAAACCCTTAGTCTCCTTCACAGATCCAGTGGCAGCCATTATTTAGTGGGCTGTGAAATGGGTTTCCCACATAGAATAAAGCCCAGGATACAAACAGCTTGTTAGATCTCTTCAAAACTCCATCTCTCAACGTTCAAGTGTAAAGCACGAGTACAGCCATCAATCATCAGCTCTGACACAGCAATAAGTTGCACTTTTAAATCCTGGTATAAATGAAGGGTTAGCGTCAAGGAACAGCTTGTCAACAACCTCCAGAAAAGTGCAAGGAGGAGGGATAAGCCAGGCTAGCTTACATTTTACCCACATGTTTAGCTGTGGATATGGCCAAAAGCAAAGTGGGATTGAATGCCAGTGATTTCAAGTCATTTTCACCCAGTCTCTCAAGGGACTGCTGAGAGAGGTCGAAGGAAGGAGCTGAGGTTTGGAAACACACAGCCTCCGATGTGCTCCCCTCATAAATTAGCTCACCAGCGGGCGCTGGCTGCCAGCGTCTCTTCCAAAGACAATATGGCAAACAGAGATAGCGGCAAGATAGGAGTTAATTGTGGAGAAACCCCTCGCCTATCTCTAATGCTTTGTAAGAAGGACAACCATTCTGAGATGAAGCACTGAAAAGGGAAAACATTTTTCAATTTGCACCAGTCTTCGAACATTGCCCACTTAGAGTTTTAAAGAGAATCGATAGAAAAAAACCCTAGCGCTCTATACGGTCTCCACCACCCCAGGTAGTAGAACAACAATTGCGCCTTCTGCAGCAATGGCACTTTCTGTTTAACTGTTTAACTGCCACAGCCAAGGCCACGGAGTGGCCAAAGGATTGGACAGTTCCCTGAGATCTGCTGTGATGCAAATTTCCTCCCTCACAATCGGCTCGGGGACACCAGAGTCCAGCTACTGACCCATGTCAACCAGCTTGGTATGATAGGCAAGAAGGAGAGGGACCACGTCAGATGCTCTCACTGCCTGTGCCAAGGATCTGTAGATTTTGTGCTACATGAAAGCAGTAAGTCTTTCCATTTTGCCAGGCAGAGATGGGGCAGCTGTTGAGCCATGACTGTCAGGGTGGTGATGGGAAGCAGCAGAAGGACACACCCCATATCTTACAGAGGACACTATAGTATGGGATATCAAAGCTTAAGTCTTAGTACAAGACATTCCCTGAATATTATACTGGTAATCAAGGCTTTAATGGAGGCTGCAAATAGCAGAACTTGAAAGACTGAACTAAAGGGCAGAACAGGAAAAATCATCATAGAAGGAAAAGAAGAGTTACCAAGCAGAGTCAAAGGGTTTTAATGTGTTTTTGGATAGACCTTTTGCCATGAGTATGGAAGCAGAACTCCCAAGATGAGACAGGATGCCTTTAGATCCTAGTCTAGCACTGTCTGAGAAAATGGAGACAAGAGGCAGCATCACCTCAAAGAGAATGGAACTGTCTCCTCCACCCAGCTCAGCAGCTTAGCCTGCAGATTTGATGATTCAATGGCAACGTTGCTGACCATGACGTTTAGTTTTTGACGTTTTGACATTCATTTTTTAGGACGATTACTGGGTGTTTTGGGACCTGGATTTGTGGGTAAGACAGAGGTTCACCATGCATAACCGAGAGGACCACATGGATTTCGTTGTCTCGGAGACAAAGGAAAGCACCAGATTCCACAATCGTCCAGGTGTGAAGACTTGACTCAGCACCTGTCACTGGTTGACTACGGCATGTGACTCTGAGGTCATTAGGTCACATAAAGGCTCTGCTCAGCCTTTTTTTCTCTCATTTTTGCCTCAGCTCTCCTGCCAAATCTTTCCTACCTCCAATACCTCTCTTCTACCTCCATTATTCTCCACCACTACCTAGTTCTCACTAAATGCTAAAGTCCTGTTCACACGATGCAATTTTACTCTATTCGTAAGGTTGCTGAAAAAACTCAGCGACGATTGGGTGGTAAATGCAAACACCCCAAAGATCCCAGTCAGAGACGACTTGACTCTGAGTTATGAGAAAAACACACCTAGCGTGCCCAATGGGAAGTTGGCATGCATTGATATCGAAAGAGCTAATGTGGAAGTGACCAGAGCAGCAGCAACAGCAGCAACAAGAGCTGTGTGTGTGTGTGTGTGTGTGTGTGTGTGTGTGTTTGAGCATTTCCCGTGTCACTTCTTGCATGCGTTTTTGATAGAAAACGTTGATTGAGAACAAGTAGAGCTGTCGGCCTGTCTTACTAATGGAGAGTCATGCAGTGCGACCACTCTTGTTGCCGACTAGTCGTGTAGTCAGAGCACGCCACCGACCTCAAGACTCTCGACCAGGTGACATTGAGTAGTGTGAAGAACAAAGCAATCCAGAGACTCAAAAGGTTCTGTTTTGTGAAGGCTTTAGCTTGTCTGGTAACAAAAGCAGATACGTTACTTTTCCTCAGGAAAGGCTGAGGAATTATCAAGATACAGCAAAAGAAGTTTAATTAGCTGCCAAACACGAGGTTTACAGGCTAATCTAACTGGAACTGGTTAGCACTGAGCTGCTAACAATGGACCTCAAAGGACTGAGCAGGTTTCCATAGTGTATCAGAAGGATAACACAGCAAACTATGCTTTCAGAGATGGAATTACACCTTTTCCCAGCTTGGCTCCTTCATCAGAATCAGCAGCAAAAAGAGCAACACAACATAGAGTTGGTGGTGCTTATTGTCAAAAGTCCTGTGTATCTGTGCTCAACTGCTCTTCCAGCATTACCTGGCCAGCACAGTAAATTAAAACTGAATTGTAAGAAGGGAGTGGGAATATATAAACCAATCAAATTCTATTTTTCAATGCAATGATTCAAATAAAACTATAAAAATTCAATATATGTGATTCAAATAGTGGTTTTAAATTCTACAATTGAAGTTTAGCAATTCAAGCACTGAGCATAGACCCTTAAATTAATGTTGCATTTGTGCTTTAGTGGGTTGCTGTGATCAATTGGTAGTCAGGTTACAGTTTAGTTGGCTCTGCCACATTGTTCAGTTGATGTAGTCAAGTTTCAATACATGGCTTCAGGGCCGCTTGCATGCTAAACTAGCATGCTTCCTATAATCTGGCACCTCATGAAACACACGCCCCTTATCACATTTTCACATGTGCATGGGACCTCCGCTTGGTAGAGCTTCTTTTTTTGATCTTCTTTCTTCATGGCCTCAAGGACTCGGCATCCTCTTGGACACACATGCACACACACAGACCCACACACACACAAGGTCGCTCATTCCTCTTTTCTACATTCTAGAAGGATTGTATGGTTTTTTTTTTACATATTGTGTTCAGAAGTGTCTTGTAAACCTACCTGCATGCAAACGTGTCCTAATCAGAGTGTTAAATGGACAGTTTTGTATATTTTATGAGACTCATTTAATGAATTGGTTTTCTTTTCTCTTCTCAGATTGACGGTGGCCCTAGCTGATGTAATACTTTGATCCAAGAGCTTAATTCTAAATAATTCTTTTTTGGTAATTATTAATAACTCCTATAGTAAAATCCAAAATGTAATACCAGTAGCAGGTAGACAAAATGTGTTGTCCACACATAGGCTTGGCACAACACAAGCATGGGGGGATGAACAGGATTTATTTCTCCAATTTTGCAGGATGCACCCTTTTGGACACATAGCTTTCATATATTTTATATAAATTTTATGCATATAGGTGTATTGTTGCCAGGTAAATAGGGCACCTGGAGGTTGTAGGTGGCCGGGCTGGTAGCTTAGAAGTGAGCAGAGCAGGTGTGGAATGTTTTAAGACCAAAATTAAATCTGTCACTTTGAGATATACGAATGACCCGTCTATGCACTGATTGAATTTCTTTATATACATTCCAAATTTCAACAAGAAACTATTGTGGTAATCTTAGAAACGAGCCCCAATGCCAAAATAAAACCAGAGACCGAGCTATGCACCTGGGATAATCCCGTTCCTACTAAGGCAGGAATGGCTCCGGCTCAAGAACGGTATGCCCAAAGTTAGTGACTGCAGGTCCCAGAGGCCTCCGGGGCAAAGTGGCAAGTTTGGTCAATAATGTCAAGACTTTGTCGCTTAGGGCAAAACCAAAAGAAGTGCCTGCTGAATTTGACTGAGCTAAACAAGCCAACAACAATTTGGCATTTGGCTGGACAGCGAACAAAGTAGACTTTTGGGTGCATGTCTTGGCTGGAGCTCTACCTTATTTGCTTTTAGCAGTAGGGCGTTTTGCCATCTCGGGATCCTTGCCCACACCAGTAACGGTTATGATAGCTCTTCATGGCTGTTGCCGGATGCAGTAGAAATCAAGGAGAATCCAAGAGCAGAAGGCAGAGCAGCATGAGCAGCATGAGCAGCATACATCAAGAGCAGTAGAAGCATGGAGCAATCAGGATTGATCAGGTAAACGTGGGGACTGAAATACCTGCCCTAATCAGGAGAGAGGGGCATGCCACTGTCAGGGTCCTGGGTGGTTGTCTTGGTGTGCCTTGTTCCTTCTCTGTTCTTTCTCCAGGGGTGTGGTGGATACACATTCCTGAAGCTGTGGCTGGTGACAGTCACACTTGCAGCCAATCGTTAATCAACCGGCTATTTAGGTCCTGGGCTCCTGTTCACCAGTGTTGGATCGTTTTGACAGTGTTGTGGTGAACCTGTACTCAGGTTCTTACCCTTTTTCGAGATTTAAGATTCGTAATCGTGTTCATTCTCTACTCGAGGTCACCACGCCTCCCTCCTTTAGAGAAGGAAGAAGCAGGATTTCCCCTCGCAGCGCTCGAGGCTTCTTTTTGTTTTCAATAAACACTTTGGAGATCTAGTTGGCTGTTTCCTGTCTGCATTCGGGTCCTGGTCAAACTAAACCTTAACAGTGACAATCAATTGATCTGAAATGGCGCACCCTAGGTTGTCTGCCTGAACGAGTTCTGCAGGATTCAGAACATTAATTCTAACTGTTATAGCCTTATCTCTTGAATAAAATGACAACAGGTAATGCCAGAATAACTCTGTGGCTAAAATAAGCAGTGGTGATGTGAGTCTAGAGGTCAGATGCTGCTATTCCTTCAGCCAAGGTGAATCTGAAAGGAAGAGCCACGGCGTACCAGTCACGCTAACTATAAGCAGTTATACTTGCAAAAATGAGGGGAAAAAGTACCCACTGAAGAAACAATAGTTGGTTATCAAGTTGTAGTGGAGCCAGTTATTGCTAGAGCCGTGTCCCACCATGTTTCCGTAGGGGGAAAATGTGCACGGAAGGAGTGCAGATTGGACTGCAGCTGATAATAATTTACACTGGTGTAAAGGAACAATTCCGGACCACCGCATTTGCAGCCATTCATGCATCAGCAATGAGCTGTGATAACACACACATACTCATGCCAAACACACAATATTCAACAGCTCAGGCACGGCACCGTTTCTGTCATCTGCTCTTGTCTCGTTCTTATTTGCAGATAAGTCACATTCAGTTAAAACAATCACCAAGTGCCGCCTCCGTGCCGTACACTTCAGATGAAGTTAGTTGAAGTTACTTTATTCCTGTAACTGGGGAGACTGAACACGAGTTACTAAGGTCACTTATACTGGAGCCAAGGCTCGTTAAAACATACTGGTGTGGATATGACAGAGTAGACAACAACCACGACCAGGCATTCATCCCAAGAGAGGTCATCAAAGAAATACCTGCATATCAGTCGAGAGGAGCACTTACACAAAAATCCAGCTTCTTTAAATTCTTCTAATTTTGTTATTTGTGCATTTGGCAGAGGAAGTTAAACTTCAGAAGTACACATTTTACTCCTGTAACAGCTTTAGTGGACTTGGGAGGTGAGGAGACATGAGAAGTACGTCCAGGGAGACCTGAACTGGAACTGGGATGCGGTGCTCCAGCTCACTGCTCATACATGCCCTCATACTTCTGCATAAACCCAACAAAAGATAGTCAAAGTGAAAAATGTGCTGAGTTCTATGGTACCAGTCTCTGATGCCATCAGTGGGTGTGGTTGCCTCATTTATCAAGCATTTTACACAAAGAGGGACCTTCCTTATGCCTGCCTGAATGCTGACCATGCAGGTTGCATCGCCACCTCAGACCTGGCACGACGGTTTTTGCTACATGTGCAAGACTTTTCCTGCAAATCCATCCAAACCCATTGGCGTGAGGTAAAAGTCCCCCAGCAGGAGCGGATCAGATACACATTGAGGAGTGTATAAGTGCACAAGAACCACAAAACAAGACAGTCACCTCTGTCTTACCCACAAATCCAGTCACACTCGTTACTTTACTGGTTTCAATTTCATCCTAAATCCTTCCTAACTGAACTCATCTTGGGAATCTGGGGATTTCATAAAGTGGGTGACGCCGACATCTCCATCTCTACACCAACGTGCTTGTTTGGACAATTCATGTCACACATATCAGCAGCATACTTGCTTACCTAAGATAAGCAGCATAGCCAGCATGGCTAAAACAAAAAAGCATGTCACAGAGATTCATTTTTTCAGATCACTGCATGTCTGCCATCATTAAAAAGAAATTACACTAAAATCTCTCATAAACCGTGTAACTATTTTATCAGTATCATGTTCACATAGGTGGGATTAACAACTCATGGGAATAAAGATGCAGCTCCACAGATAAATCACTCTTTGGTCTATAACAGTAATTTACCACGTTCATAAAAGCTCTGTCTGGAGGCCCATTTGGACATAAATGGTAGGAAACTGTGGCATCAGATTAAGTAAATAGAACTGGTTTATAAGAGTTATGTCTGAGTTTATGTTTGCATACAACCTGTGGGCATCGCAAGTCAGTAAAAAGATGTTAAAACGTCTTCAAAAAAAATTAAACAACAGATATTTTCAAAAATCCGATAATGTGAGCTGCTGCTTAAATCCCTGAGATAAATGTTGCATTTGCAATCTAGAAAAAGTTGTGCGTTGATCCTCGGCACACAAAAAATAACACGGGAATAATCAATCAGGAAATCGACTCTGATGCTCGTTACTCAGATAAGCCTTATAGGAAAGTTCTGAGCTCAGGTCCAATATTAAAACCCAGCTGAGCAGGGATTCAAGCTTATCTGACCCCGAATTAGAAAAAAGAAGAAGCTGTGGACTGACTTCAAAAGAAGAAGAGAAGGGCCACATAACCAGAGGTTGCCTTTACCTTCTGTATCCTGGCCCAGACAGGCCGAGAGCAGGAGCAGATAAAGGATTCCTATTCCCAAGGAACAGGGCCATCTGACCCGGGGCGGTGTCAGCCACCTCGCTAAGTGCCTCCTAGCCATCTTCACCACCACCTTCCACTGGGCATCCAGCTGCAGAGAGAAGAAAGACACAACTCATTAGTGGCTGCTCAGCATGCACCATTAAAGGCAGCCCTCAAAAGGACCTTAGCTTCAGCGTGGAAGAGTGGAATGGAGGACGGATTATCACGCATGCGAGTCCCCAGTGAAAGGAGCAGCAGAAGTCCTGCGGAGGTAGCAAAACCGCGCGCTGCTTTGGGTGCCGTCGATGCAGAAATCAACTTTGAAAGTAGCGCTTGTGTATTGAAGGCACACTCCATTACACACCTTAGCTGAGGGGCCGTCACGATCTAAGACTCAGATGTAATTTAATATTCATCTGGCGGCTGCTCTCGTGAACGTCGCCAATCTGAAACCTTTGATCAACCACCTTTGTGCTTGTGCATTAAGCTAAATGGAATGCATTAGGTGTGCGTGTGTGCATGTTTGGTGTGAGTCTAATTACATTTCATAAGCAGAATATGTACAGCCAAAGGCAAAATATGCCATTTCTTTGAAGTCAGAGACATTTGAGCGCTGTGTGAGTGTGTACACTTTGGTTTAAATTGTTCTTTTGATTGCTTTGTGGTGAAGCAGCTCACTGCTCTCTTACATCAATACTGCTATGTCATTGGTCCAAACCCTAAAAGTGAGCTGTGATGAGATAAAAGAGGGCACATGTACTCAGTTGAAAATGCTCATCTAGCTGATGATGGTATTTAAGGGGCAGGGAGAGTGCCTGTATTTTTCTTTGGTGGCTCTCCCAAAGTGAGTTTTCAGTCTCATCTCGTCCAACAATGAAGTGTGGTGAGCCCTTGGCGAGAAGGTTCCAGCTCAGCATGGACTCTGCATGAATGTGTGTGGATGGTGTGTGTTCTGTGATGGACAGGTGGCTGCTGGGATGGAACCCAACTCCTCTGATGGAAACAGTTTTCTAGCGTACGATGATATATGGCAGCCTGTCTCTGCGAACATCCCATGCTTGCCTTGCTGATCTCTGCTGAGGAGCCCCAACACCAAAGCATGATGGTCTACCCTCTGCGATGAGCATTGGGAGAGTTGCATCTATTTGAATATTGATCATCATGTTTTCTGCCATCCTTGAAATTTTGTATCTACGGCTCACCAATTAATTTGTGGCCGTTGGAATTGCTTATATGACATCTAGTATGTTTATTTAGATTTGTCTTCTAATAGTCTGAGCCTTAAGAATTTTTTTTTTTCATGTTAGAAAAATATCTTCTGTTTTAGCTGTATTGTACAGATGGTTGTTTGAGGCCAGTTCCATTAAAAACACACATTAGCACTCCACTATCAGAAGCACAACAGCCACTGATACAAAAGGATGCTAGTCTGGCTGAACATTAACCTTTGCCTGCCACTGGCTTAAAAGATTCCCAAGGTGGAGTTGGCTTCAGACTCACACTCTCGCTGTTGTCATGAACGAAACACTGATTCTCAGCTGTCAATGTAGCATATAAGAAAAATATAAAATATAAATATAAAACCATCAGTTCAAATATTAAACCTTCTGCAATAAACATGAATAAACAGAACTTTCTTGTGCCCTCCAACTGGAGACAAGAAAATGGAATCGTGATATGCTGCCAAACCCCCGAGTTTATATCTGAAAGTCTTGTTTTACAACCAATAACTGGGTTTAGCATGTGCGGCTAACACAGGTGCTTCAGCATTTCTGTGACAATGGGCACTATGGTGGGGATAGGAAATAAAACCCAGAGGTCAGGAAAGGTTAGTAAGTTTGATAAGGACAAGTCAACTTGTATTGTAATATTATGTTGGTGGTCAAACAACTAAGCAAAGCATTTATGTGAATTTATATGGGTATGAAATATTTAGTAACCATAATATAACAAACAATCCAATCTTTATTGTTATGATGAAGGATCCCATTGGGTGTATGGGAAATATGCTGTTGACAAATACGTAGTGAGGCGTCATTTTACTGCAGCGCTAAGAGCTTAAAGACTCTAAGTTAAACACGCGCCAGCCAGGATCTTTACAATACAATACATTGATGATGATGATGATGATGATGATGATGATGATGATGATGATGATGATGTTATCCAGTTTGTAAGTGAAATTGGATTTGGAACTGAAAAAAATCTACGGCAACAATGTGTTTCCTCATATTAAACTTTTCATTTGACAGTCTGAGCATGAGCGTGCTGCCTACAGACGATTCGTCCAATTGTTAAACTATTCGTGTTTTCACAACCGGAACTGGACCAAACAACAATAAAAACAGACATGTGAAATGCATGTTTTTTTTTTTCCAAGGTTATTGGAAAATAGTCAATGACTGTAGATATCGAGCCACATTGGCCCTTAACAACAATGGTCCAGGAGTTTTTTAACTGCAGAGCAAACACTGAAAACCACCCGATGAAACTTGACCCTCGCCAAGGTCGCTCCCCCACTTCCTAGTGAACGTTTTGCTTTTGAGTGCCAGTGAGGCTACACCTATTTTGGCCCTCACAGGGTTTCTCATATCTAATAGCTCCACTTATTATCAGTGTCGTGGTGTCCAGCCTCACATAAATTAGCTTAAATTGGGATTATTCTGGGATAGAGGTGCACGTGTGAATGATGAAACACACCTGGAACTGGGGTAAATGACATTTACAGGCTTCACAGATTGCCCTATCTGTCTTCCAGCAGGGTTATTTGTGAACTGAGATGAAGTAAATGATGTGTCTGCTGGGCAGCCTCATTTGCATCTCTTTTATTCTTCAGTAAAGTTCACAGAACACCGGGACACCAGTATAGACCACGCTGTGAGTGAATGTAACCACAAAGAAGGCACATCTCCTCTATTGGAACTTAAAAAAAGTTCCATACCTCAGAGAGGGGAGGAAATACGCTCAACAGAGGCACTGAGGGGGCCCGAATTAGAGAAACACTGCAAAGCAATGCAAATAACAGCATAGAGGGCAGAAGACAGAAAAAGTGTCTATAATTGGAAGGAGGAACCGAGGATAAAGCCTGTGAACGCATCCCAAAGAGGCGCAGGTGGCCCTAAAATGTAAAGATGCTCCGCAGTTTCAACCTGCATGGGAGACAAAAAGGCCCCAGGTACGTAGGACAGGATCACAGGATGGAGGACAAAATTACAGCAGAGCGCACTCAGGGTGACAGTGTGATGCAAAGGAGACGAGGAGGACTGACTGTCGCCTCAGAAAGAGCCACACTTCTACAGAAGAGGAACAAAGGAAGGGATAAAAGCAGAACGCACAGAGGAAGGAAGCAGGAAGAGTTATTGATAGAGTCCTAATCCCTGTGCAGTAAAAATAGCACAATAACAACGCTAAAGAACAAAACGAAGCCCTGACCCAAGACAACAAGAGCGAGAGACGTTGACGTGCCGTTCCCTCCGCCTTTGACATCAGCTGCCTGTCATTTCACATGAACGATGACTCGCTGACGGAACTCTGCTGGCTGCATGCAGAAGAAGACAACAAATACAAGCCTCCTTCTTGTACTGTCACAGCTTCTGTGGCTTGTTCTGTCGTCTTGTTTGTGTCTGTATTTGTCATCTGGCATTTTTCCGAGCACCTCTGAACGAGTTCTGTCTTTTATTTTGGGCAGGTGGCTCTGCTCTGAAGGACTTGCTGTGCGCTGTGTACTGTCTTGCTGCAGAGCGTTTCACCAGGACAGACAGACGAGATTTCTCTACACGACCGCCTGTGATGGAGAGACACACCACCAAAACTTGTGTACATGAGAACCCCTCCGTCTCTGGACTAATGAACCAAAGACTCAGTGGGTCTCCTCCTTCATTTTTACCTTCATGTCCCCAAAACTACGATTTCCCACAGTTTCATCCAAACCCGCAGGTGTGAAGAAGAGAAAATGAGCCAGAGGCAGTGGAGGAGCCCCGACAGCAGCAGCAGCCACAGTCTGAAGAGCAGAGGGGGAGAACATGTGGACCTGTCCACGGAGGCTTTGGGCTAGTAAATGGGGACAAGAAAACAGGTGCAAGACCAACATGGACACATTAAAAGCTCACATGGGATCAGCTTCCCCTCAGAGGCTTCTCCCTGTTTTCATCCCTCTCTTCAAGTTATTTGTTCCAGTCGTGAGATTGGCCAAGATTTTGGTTGCATCATGTGGGACCTTCAGAATACTAGTGGAGTCTACTGGTTCCTGGTAAAAGAAGTCCATCATCCATCCATCCATCCATCCATCCATCCATCCATCCATCCATCCATCCATCCATCCATCCATCCATCCATCCATCCATCCATCCATCCATCCATCCATCCATCCATCCACCCATCCATCCATGTCTAACTTAACTAGGGAGACTGTGACAGTGCCACACTCACACTTACAAGCATAAACCAATATTCCAGTATTCATCATAGTTCACCCATAGTTTTTAATTGCCTGCTTGAAACCTTGTCAACGCAATGCGACTACATTCAAACGTGTAGGATGGATCTTTTCTAAGTAACAAAGATATTTGGGCATGAAACTTAATTGGATCGTGTTAGGATATCAGGACTTTATTTTTCTCATTGGTTTGAGTTTTTCCTTCCATTTTTACGCTAGGTTTTAATTTCATTTTGAAAAATAAATACGAAGGGAAACAGGAAGCCAGCTGAGCACAGCGAGTACACGGACAAGATTTGCCAGACCGATCGCTACAGTGGTCTGTCAGAAAGGATGCATGTCGCTGGGTTTGTGTTATCAACCGCTGCATTTGGAAACATTTGAAAATGCAAAGCTCAGTTTTCTGCTCCTGCCTTAAACAAGTATTTTAAACAGGTGCTTATCCTACTGATTACAGACCTAAACACACACACACACACACACACACACACACACACACACACACACACACACACACACACACACACACACCTAGGATCCAATAAGTTAATGGCAGTTCATGAGAAGGAACTGCCCTTTTCATTTTCAAGCCTCTGCTTTTAATGCCTCTTAAATGTCTTTCACCAAACAACAAAAAGGGTTCAAGCACAATAGTTTCGCCAAAGTGGCAAAAACACTGCGGAAAGTTGAACGCTGATTTTCTGGACCCTCCTGGTTTCTAAGGAAATTCTGAATATGTTAAATTTATTCAAAATTTAAACTCACTTGATTTGATGGGCATTCTAATTTGGATTTGGAAAAAGAAACAAACAAGCGTAGGATGTCATTGCCACCGTACTACATGCTCCACAAAGAAGATCTCAACAGGTTCTGCCATCACAAATGCATTATTAGAGGCTGCTTTCCTGATCTTTTGATGTCAGATGAGCCTCCTACTAAGCTTTATTCACTCTTTTCTTTTCCCTTTGACATCCAGAGTCATTTCTCTTGATTGTGTAGAGATGGGTCAACTAAAGCTGCTTTTGGAGATGCAGCAGACATATCAAGCTGCACCCGACTAGACCCTTTCTTTGATCTCCAATTTGCTACTCTTTCATGTGACATCATTAAGATCATATTTTTGTTCCATTAGTATTTCCAGTTCTCAGTTCCATCAGCTGGGTTTGAGTCCAGTCTCCCCATGAGGACGTGTGAAGAGAACGTGTGTGAAGAGAACACACTGCTCTAAAGTGGAATTTGTAAAGCTAGTTCATTTGTGACCTCCTACCGGCAGTTTCTCTCTCACCCTGAGCACTAGTTTCAAACCAGAGGGTATGAAAACGTATAGAAGACCGCAGAGAACTGATCTCTGATATGACTCATCTTAACCCATAAGTGTGTTTACAGCTTTAGTTAAACTCTACTAGGCGGCTAAAGGCCCCCTTGACTTTTCAACGGCGGCAGGAACACACAAGCACCACATCTATTAAACGGGGACACGTTGCAGTCACCTCAGGTGCCATCAAATTCACCTGTGCGATTTATCTGCGCTTGCCACCAAAGACCTTTTTATTCTCCCAATGAAATCGGATTATGATGACTTGGAAGATGTCACAAAGCAACATTTGGCTTCAGAATCGGTTTATAATTAGCTGTGCCATTCCAGGCGCAGAAAAAGAACAGAAGGTGGAAGTTACCTCAGTTTGACCTCTGACCTCGTCGCCTGCCTCTCAGGCTACAGCCGCATTGACTGAGAGAAGGTGAGTTTTATTTTCGCGATACAGTTTCACTTGATTTTATTGTGTGAAATGATGAAACTGTAACAGGATGCAGATGCAAACGCTAGGTTAAGCTCTGTGAACGTGCAGTCGTGTTTTGCTAAGTCGCACAGACACTTTTGTTGGCATTCTGCAGATGCACGTTCCGCTTGTGTGCTACAAGGAGCTGAGCTACATGTGCAAAGAAAGCTGTATGAGTTCAGAGCTCTTTTGTTGATTTGGTATGAGATATTTACATTATTTGTCATGTTGTATTCACACTTTATACGATACAGTTAAATGCAATTGCTGTATTTAGTATATAAGCAATTCCAAAGTTTCAATTATTCCAACAGTTTTATTTTAAGTATATCAGCCATGATATATCATGCATGGAGTATAGATGTTACATCAGTCTGCATCCACATGGATTCAACAAAGGAGCTGCTGAGCCACATGTGGAGAAGGTTTTATGTGTTCAGAGGTCTTTTGTTTGATGTGTACAGACGTCATCACCATCTGACATTAACAGTACGACCTCTTGTGACCTGGTTTCCATTATGTGCAGAAGCACAATAGCGTCAATGGATATGCAGCAGCCATTTAGGAATCACTGCAGGCAGTGCACACCCGTTAGAGTTTCTTAATAAATCTTTACTTGTAGGATGAGATGCACACCTTCAAGGGTTTAACGGTTGGCAGATCAAGCCTTGTATTTAAATATCAGTAATAATTGCAATGAGGGCAAATGCCACCTCAAAGCTGTGGATTTCTCGAGGATTGCTCGCTGCCCTTGCGTCTCCTCTTGGATGAGGTCAACAGTTTTACAGAACAATAGAATATATCCGTAGATATGAATCCATCCCAGCTTTTGATGGCAGAAACATGATGATTCGGAGGATTACTAGAGCTACTCACTGAGGAATCAACGATAAAGTCTTTTTTGGTGTCATCTGAAACAATGAGGTTTCAGGCAGCAGTTCAGATGGGCATATGCTATAATCTCATACGCTATAATCTCATACGCTATAATCTCATACGCTATAATCTCAAATCTCTCATAATCTCATGTAAAAGCTTCTACCAGGGACAAATACATGCAACACTATGGCTCACAGGTTCACCAAAACCCTCCACCAACACAACGCGGCACCTCAATGGTGAGCTAAAGTTAGTATTTACATTTAGCATCAGTTGGGTGGGTGAGCGACATGCTAGCTAACAGTAGCCACTGACAATGTGGCTGATTCCCAAACAAATTTGTGACTGTTCGATTTATGATGATCATTTATAAAGTAAAATGAACACATGGATGGATTCAGTCAGACCCACCTTAGGACCAGGAACACAGTTAAGCATTGATGACCAACTTCCTGTCCTCCATTAAGCCCAGTAAGACTCATTTCCTGTTCCTCACTGGAGCAGATCTCTGTGTGGGCACAGAGGGAGGTATTGACCAGAGGAGGGAGTGTTCGCTAAAGAGCATGGGCCCGCATGAGTGAGCACACGTGTGTTTTCACGGATGTTGTCTATTCACGCGCTGCCACCAATTTTAGGAAGTGAATAATGACACGTGGCCTGTGGTTAACGTGGTGTACGTAGGTGTTAACTGTGACAGATTGCTCTGCCACTGGTTACCACGGCTGATTGGTTTGACATCCCTGCCAGCCCACTCTTTTCAATTATCTAATGGAGCATTTGTATGGATAGTAATAAATCTTAGGTTTCATATCATACATGTCTGATTCCACCACTAATGTGGCGGCAACTCCAATTTCTTTTCTTTTTTTCGGGGGGTGAGGAATTAATCCTCTCCTTTCAGCTGCTACCCTCAGGGATCCTGTCTCCATCTGACCCCGTCCCTCTCACACCAGCTAGCATCGTGTCCTCTCTCACTACACCCATAAATCTCCTCTCTGGTGTTCTTCCAGGCCTCCTGTCTGGCCGTTTTATATGGAGCTAAAGTCATGCCAAACTTAACAAATAAACTCGGCGTGTTTTACATATGCCCCCATGATTCACAAATAGCCACAGTGAGGTCAGTACAAATCAAAAACAGCATCAACAAACAAACGCAATTGGCTTTGCAAATGCAGTACAGTCCTATTAAACAGATATATAGCTCTAATAAATCAGGGTTGAGAAACAATGAAATATACAAAATAAAAAATAGGTTATACAAGTAAATTAATGTATATCTGACGTCGCCAGCAGCACTAAATGATCGAAAAGAAGAATCAGCTCCTTCTTCCTCCATATCGAAGAGGTCAGACTCAGAGTCACTCTCTGCGTCCTCATCTCCCAGCTTGCCTCGATGTAAGACCTAGAACATTGGACTTACTGGGGATTTGGTGTCCATCACGTGGAAGCTTGCGTCTGATGGACATCGGGTCTGGAGCTGGCTGCTGCTACGCAGGAATTCTGACCGTCAGCTACAGCTGCTCTGAACCTCTGATCTAAAGGTTTCACTGGCACTGAAGCACAGTGGGGACATGATTGTGGGTCAGACGGAGAAGCCTGAGAATGTTTAGGGCCCATACATGCAATGCACAGGATCCTTCCAGAGATTGGCATGCCATATGATGGGATGTGGGCAGGACGCAGCCTTCATCTCCACAGTTGTGGGCTTGGCCAGGGACTGGCCAGTAACAACGCGTTAACGCGTTTAGCCTTTAACCACACTACCGCTAGCAGTGAGGCTTAAACCAAATTTAGTATTCTGACAGATCGTTTGTGGTGTTTTGGATTTGCAAACCTCACTGGGGTTATTTGTCAATCATGGGGGATTTGCTACACACGTTAAATTTGATTGTTACATTTTGGCATGAATTTAGCTCCATAGTTCCAACATCAGCATTCATCCTGTGAGCAAGGCCATATGTGGGATCCCACACCCACACAGCAACAAGACACATGTGTTATATGACAGCCTTGTATGCTTTAAACATACTAAGACATGAAGAACAAAGGGAACAGGATGCATATCCACCAGAATGCTGAGAAAACAGTAGAAAATAAACTATTCAAGGCCTCCAAAAGATGTATAAAAGCAACACCCATAAGAGGATTCTGACATTTGATCAATCATTGCAACAGGCATTTTCAAAAAGATCTTTGAAGTTTCAAGCAAATATCAGGAAAGATCATCTGGTCGCCCAAAATAGACACCTGAATGTCACATAGAACAGATTCAACACAAAGTCCAACATTTAGTTTAATTTAAATCCGACATCTGATTTCGGTCGGATATTTTGGAGAAGGCGGCTGATATTTTCACACCACAGCTCTCCTGCTCGGACTTGGAGAAAGCCCAAAGGCTCCCAGAGAGGGGTGCATTTGTCAGACTGGGTGTGACTTGTAGTTGCTTTAACGTGTGATGGAGGGAACTGTCTCTGTCATCTGTTGGAGGGGACCTGTCCAATGTTCCCTCTAAGCTGAGCAACTGCGCAATTGCACACTGGTTGCACACTCTCAGCGCACAAGAAAGCCTATCCAGTGAACGCACTGCAAATGAATTAGATATATAACTTTTTTTCTGTATCATTTTGCTGTGTAATTCAGTGAGTGACAGGTGACAGGTGTCCAGCCAATCATACGATACGATGCAATTACGCTACGCAGCCAATCACGGCATTGACAGTACTTGCGCATGTACAGTGCGGCAGAGTTAAGTGACGCTAATGCTAACCCCTTATCATGGTGAAACGAGCGGGCAGTGAATGTGATACGTCGACTCCCCAAACCAAAGTAAAAAAGAACTGCGGTTCTTTTAAGTTGGAATGGCTGTCGGAGTATGTGCAAATAGAAGAACAGGCAGTGAAACTGGGTGAGATATTTTCTTTTTCGAGTGAGAAAGGTCTGCTCTGCAAAACATGCAGCGAAGCTAAAGTTGTAAGCGAGTTTTCCGATGGAAAAATATGGACAAAATGGAAGCTGGACTACCTCAAGCGACACATTCAGCAGAAAAGTCATTTGAATGCTGTTGGAATTTTACAAAGACTCAAAATGGGGAAAGGGATTGGTACATTATTGCATTATTTAAGTGGGCCAAATGAGTTATATTAAAAGTAAACTAATGGAAATTGCAGTTGTAATTTGATTCTTTTAATGAGCCATGAAACTTTCTATGATCCCAGGTGTGATACTGGTGTGTGGCCACAGCGAGCACTTCTGATGCTCACAGTGGTCCTCAGTGTGCTCAGGAAGGTTGTCTGTATGCCCAGACATATGAAAAATTAGAGGGAACATTGGACCTGTTCCAAATGTGTAGTGATCCCCGACAGACACTGGAAATCACCGAAGTCGTAGTGGTGATTCACACACATATCCACACATTAAACACCATTATCCACAAATATTAAGAGTTAAACAATCTTCTATGAGGTGATATGTACATCAGACTTGACACACAAAACCCACAATGGTATTGCTACTATCAGCTAATGCCATTACAACATATAGCAACAAAATCTCAAAGACATACTATTAGCAAATGCAAATATAAAGTATTTAGATTATAACTTATTTTGCAAACACAAAATATTTGCACTAAAAATAATACAAAACTGCAGTTCAACCAACATGTGCCATCATTTTGGACGATCTTACAGACTCATTGAAAGGGCTTTGATTTAGTTGTGAGGACCGACAGCTGTATGTTAGCATAGCTGAATCTTTAATCAAATTCTAAAATTTGATTCTCTTCTGTCTACGACTGCAGCCTTTGGTTTCTTTTCTTGGCACCTTATTTTAACACACTCCTCCTCACAGGTAATGAGAATCTTTGCTGTTACAGCTTTAGCCACAACCAGCCGTGTTCACACCAAGACAATTTAGGTCCGACATGCTAGCCTGGAACCGGCACACAGCTGACAGCACCGCTCAAATGGCGTCACATGACCTTGGCAGCAAGCCTGTTGCATGCAAATGGCAAAATGCTCCTCTTTAAAATGCCAACTGTTGTTTGAAAAACTCGCCAAGAATGTAGTTAGTAGGTCCCCGAATGATTTATCTGGATTTATTTTCCCAAGTTAAACATCAAGATTGTGCCACTTTCTGTTAAAAGTGGGATAAAGCCTATTAAATTAGTTAGTTTGTGTGTAGTTCATTTAAATTCTCAGCGTCAGTGGGGTTTTTTAGCCATGACCTCAAAATTAAGGTGAATTTTGCTTCTTCCAAACACTTTGAAACTGACAGCTGGCTTTAATATTAATAAGAGTGTTGAGAATGAAGAATGGGAAGAGAGAAAAGAAGGTGGAATAATTCATGTGGGAGTGAAAAATCATTTGTCAAACAGTTGTTGGCGAGCGGAGTAGATGGAGGAAAGGACGATGATCATTATGAAGTCAGCTTTATTTTCAACTTCATTCCAGTCCAGTGACTGACTAAAGCAGAGGAGACGTTTAGACATAGTATTTCAGAAACGGCACATACTCAGATGCTCTTTCGTGATTTTGTCCAAGTCAATTTGAGATATTATGAAGATCTTGAAGATCTTTGGATCCAGTTTAGTTCAAACAGAGTAAGAAAGATGATGTAGGTCGTTAAAAAACAAAGCTAGAAGTTTACTGGCTACACGGTCTGTAAAATATCTGCTGCATCTCTTAATTTAATTTAATTTAATTTAATTTAATTTATTTAATTTAATTTAATTAATTTAATTTAATTTAATTTAATTTAATTTAATTTAATTTAATATTCTGTGTTATTTTGTTAACACAACGTGATATTGTCATGTCATATCACCCATATTGATTATTTCAAAATCAGCTGACACATTCAGGTATGTTGACTGTCCAAATGCTGTGAAATCTCATCACTTCCTTTAAACCACAATGGTGGAAATGGGCTTCGGAGCAGAACCACAGGCCAGTCCAGCCTGATATAAATCCATTAGCGCTTTATATTCTGAATCCTGTGGGGCTTTAGTCAACCGCTAGGTTTATCCGGCTCTGACTCCGTCCCAGACACCTGTTTCTGGGCCTCCTCGCTCCGACGTGCTCACGTGACGTTCAGCAGATGGATGTTGACATCACGCTGTGGCTGAAACGCACTTTTAGGGGTTTTTGAATGGAAAAGGTGAAAACTGTCTTTTTTATCTGACATTCAGTTGCCTTAAACACATTTGTGTGTGAGGGAGGGGTAAGTCTCATCATCGGGCTCTAAGCTTTATCTTTCCCTGAAGGTTCAGTGACCCAAGAAAGCCCTCCCCGCCCATGTGTGCATGATATCCTCAGTTTTAACACCTGCAAATGCCAGACCGCTGTCCTGTCAGGTATTAGCACAGCATCTGTGTCACTGTGGGGATAAAACACACAGGAGGACTTTCTCTTCACCAGCATTTTCCTTTATTAGGTCAGAAGAAGATTTTCACCTGGTTTATAATGTGTTATATCACTTCAGTGCTCCTGCATTAAAGTTTTCAGAACCAAACTAATTTCTAACAGCACCAGCTTATCTTGTCATTATTTTATGCTGAGCTGTGTGCGGCTTCCCACACTGTAGACAAGAACCACCATCGGGCTGTCTGATAGGTCTGTTTTAGAGCAGCTCCTATTTGTTCGGTTCATTTTTTACCTCACAGCATAGATTCCCATTTTCCACTTGTGTGCATTTAATAATAAACCCACTGAGTTCAGTTTCACATCAGCGTCTAAGGTCACAGTTCAAAGCATTGATAATCAACAAAGATATGAAATGACCAGACAGATCTGACTTTTTATTGGTGATAAAGGCCAGCTGGGGGATTTATGCAAGACTATTTTTTATGCAAGACTATTTTCTGCTGCACAACAGACACCAACAGACACTAAATGATCTCCTCCCATGGTGAACTCAGTCGGCTGTGATCAGCAGCCGTGAACCCTACACCTGCGGATCATGTATATTTAACCTCAGCATTCAGTGTGGTGCGGCCCTCATTTAGAATCCAAGAGGTGGAATTTAACGAGAGCAAAATTACAGCAAAACAGAAAATAAAGCAAAATCACTCAAATCAAGAGCTGAAAATGTAAAGAAATAAAATTGGTGCAATTCCTACAGGATTGTCCTCTAAAATAAAACCCAACTGCACCTCAATCAGGACATAATTAGAACGTAATACATGGACGTGTTTCAGAAACCTTTGAGAGCAGGAGCCCTCATCATGAACTGGCAGCAAGTGGAGGGGAAAATTGGCTTCTGAAATAGACCACAGACGGACTTTTTACTTCATTTTCTATATCTAAATTATATATTTTTTCCAAATGATTTGACAAGAGCAATTGTCAAATCAGAGAGCAATTGTGTAGTTGTAGGTGTGTTTGAAGATTCGACTGATAGATTTAACTGAGAATTGGGTTTAGATCAGGGTGAGAGTTGAGGTGTGATCTTAGGGGTGAAGGCTGGGGTTAAAGTGATGCTCTGAGAGGTGCATTATATCACCGAGGGTCCTCACAAGCATAGACATAAACTAAAGTGTTCTAAATGTTGTTGACATCTCGGTCAACACGGAGTGTTTCACCAGGAAATGACAGTTTTGATTTGGTGCTTGAACATTTGCAATAATTTAAAAAACAACAACAACAAACAAGTAAGTGAAACCAGTAAATTGCTACTTGAAAGTCAGAGATTTGCAAACTTTGAAAAAGTTAGCAAATCTTTGAGCGTGAGACTATTTTACCGCCTCTAGTGAACTGGTTTGAACTTTTCTGGAACAAACTGTAGCCGAGAAATATTTATCAGACGGGATTGTTGAGTGTGAGGGATGGAGGAATGAAAAAAATAACAGGAAGCAGAGAGGGTGGATGAGTAAGGAGAGTGATGTTGGAATCAGTCTGATGCCAAGAGCTGAGCGCTGACCCTGATTAAATGCCTCCCTCGACTCACTGGGACCACTGATAAGACCAGTCCGCTCTGGGCAGTGGGTGCCTTATATGTGAGAGTGTGTCCTGAAGAGGAGATAAGGTAGGTCTGAACATGTGTGTGTGTGTGTGTGTGTGTGTGTGTGTGTGTGTGTGTGTGTGTGTGAGACAACATCAATTCTCCTGTGTAAACATGCTGACCTGGCACAACACCCGAAGACTCTTTGAAGTTGGCAGTAATAGTTGCTGTAATCCTCCCCAACACAGACATACACACACACACACACACACACACACACACACACACACACTTACACTCCTCGACACAGTGAACCAGCGGTGAGACTTAAACCTGGCAACCTCCTGCGGTTTAGCAGTGGCCAATAACACACGGCGCACAGGTGCGCGCTCACACACACGCACACACACACACACACACACACACACACACACACACACACAAACAATAGCCTCCTCTGTATATTGCATAGAGCTCAAACAAATTCTCAAAGCAAATTTTAGCAAGCGAGTGTATTGTGGTTGAAATTGTCAAAGCTAAGATCCCATGATGCTGGTGAAATGTGGGCGGGTCTTCATAATGAAGCGTGAAACTGTTGTGACCCCGTTACCATGTAAACACAACTCTTTGTTTTGGATCTGTGATCAATGTTTTCTTGCGGTTTTTCTCATCAGTCTTCTGAGAAATGACAAATCATCACAATAAATAAATTATGAGTTTTTGTACTGAATGTTTTTTCAGGAAGGTTTTGTAAAACAATAATAACTTCTTCTTTTTTTTACTTTGGTAGCAAACTTTCGCAGATCCGACATTAAAAATTCTGGGTCATTTCCAGTCAACAACTTTTGTCCAGTTTTTCCTATTTTTCTTGTTTTCAAGTTGGTAAAATTGTTGCAATATGTAAATTTGTTTAATCATTTATTTAACCATTGTATAATTTTTTTTTTACTGTAAATGCAAATGTGACTTGGTTTTGTAATTTTGTTATGTAAAATGTAAATAAATAAAGATAATACATTTCTTTCAACATTAGTAATGAATAATGATATTTTGTATTGCACTTCTCAGCCACCATATTAGCATAAGAAATCTGCATACAAACACCCACTATCACGAGTTCTCGGTATCAGAAGTAATGGAGTAGTACTAGTAATCAATACTTTGATGCTCAACAACCACGTCTGCTTCCAGAATGGTGACATAAAATGCCACCGCCTTAGGTGGCTTCAAGGCAGGTGAAAGCCATCTACTCCATTACCCCACCGCCCGCTGGTTATGTCCCACTTTCCTTGTTGCAGCCACATTAAAGAGAGCGGTGGCACGCCAGCGGCTGGCCGTGCATCATTACCCAAAGATGTCAAAACATAGGGGAGAGTCCACCCTGGAGATTGAGAGTTCAGGCGCCAAACACCACGCCGCTTTAAAAGACGGCTCACTGACTAATTCTTTTTTATTTGGGTCCAAGACTGAAAAGGTTCTGGAGCCCCTGATCAGACAGAAAGCTGCTTAGGGTATTAAAGTTGGGCGAGGGGAGTTCCTAGTTCCTCAGAACCTTTACCACACAGGATTAAAAGTAAGTTTATCTAATCCCACCCTGGGACTCAAACACCAACAAGCCACCACAAACAACCAAAGAAAAGAAATAATTTGACCCAGTTTCAGAAACTATAACGCTGGAATTGGATAATGAGTGCTGCTGAGACAATGATGATTGAATTTGTAAATTATCCTAAAACTATTTCCTCCACATGCCACCATTTCCCTCCATCGTTTCTTCCATCCTTAATTAACTGTGTACACAGTGGTCCTCACAGAGAGAAATTCGGTTCAAAATTAAATAAGTTAGGCGGCTCTTGCTAATTTGTCTCTTTGTTTTTTGTTGCCTGGGTTGCCAGATATGCAAATTCCAGGAAGTGTTTTGGCCAGCAGGCAGATAATCTTGTTACGAACAATTAACTGGGATGTATTGTTGAAATTAAACCCAATCCCTCACACTGGAGAGTTCAATACAACAGGCATCAAACAAAAACAGTCATGGAGGACCTCAACCCCCGCGTTGAAGACATCCAGATCCTTTATTATGAATCGAACACTCACAAAAGAGAACATATACAACATAAAGTCTTTCATCATCACAGACAATGTCATCATAGATTGTCTGATTTAGTCAAGTATTGTTTGAAGGCACATTGAGAGCAGCAGGCTGTGGCTGTGGAGCCTGGAGCTCTTCAGGAACATGTGAAGAGGTTGGAAAGCAACATTGTGGTGATTTGGTGTCACCGCCAAGAACATCACCAAAGTGGCCTTGATGGTAACGCACCAGAACGCACGTGACATCAATCGTTTGTTTGTGGCAGCAGAGGCGGAGGCCTCCTGGACTCAGCTGATGCTGTGGATTCAACCACCAACCTGTCAACCTGCTGCTGTCGAATCAAACATAAGATCCGCTGTACTGGAGCCACGAGAGGAAGGTGTGGGGTGTAGGCCATCAAAAACAAAGAAAGAATAGTCATATACAATTTTACAGTATTCTCCCCGGATGTCAGATTCTACTCCGTGCTCTATTTTTCACACACAGACTCTGAAATTTGATGTTTTATGGGATATCAAGATTAAAAATCTGTGTTCTTTGGGTGAAAACCAGTTTATCCAGCCTGTCAGCGCTTCATGTCTGTCTTTAAAAGGATTGTGTTATTCTTGCACTTGAACTGAATTATATAAGCTTGTCAAAGATAATAGAAACAAATATAAAACATTTACAGCATTAAACACCACATTACTGAGACGTCCCAGGAGGGATGACGCCGTGCTGTGGGACCTTGGTCTTTCTGTGTTGGATCACAAAATAGTGTTGAGCTGAACCGAGAACGAAAGAGAACTAAACACACCGATTCCATGATTTCATGAACTTTCTGCCATTACGGTTAATCACCACACAGTCAGTTTTAATGATTTGAATAGTTCTTAAATCATTGTTGAATTGTTTAGCCTTTTTTTAAGAAAATTGGGGGTGGGGAAAGGAAGTTTCTTGAAGAAACAAATAAGTCATTTACAGACGTTCACAGACATTGTGCCATTCAAAAGGTGGGGATTTAGCAGCACTTAAATCCTGCTGCTTTCTCATCCAGCATGACTAACAGGATTCGACATGGTGAGGAGAGAACAGGGCCCAGGTTCGCCAAACACATTCTGTCTGTCTGACTCCTCCCACACACAGGCGGCCGCACGCACACAGACACACACATACACACAGGCACGCGCGCATAGACACACGCACGCATGCCCGCACCTACACAGACATGTGTGCACACACACACACACACACACTTAGAAATAAGTCAATTTCACTGAATTCCACTGAGAATTTCCTCTATGGCTTCAACCTAGAACACCACAAAAATCACTCAGCTGTTGTAGAAGCATCACATAGAACAACATTTGTTCTTTTCATTCTATTACACACACACGCACACACACACACAGGCGCGTTTTGCGACCTCTGACTTTCTCCCCTCTGTCCTGAGGAGGCGACAGCTTGCACTAATTCGGGGTAATCGGATGACTGTTTTAATAATCCGAGACGGACAGGTTGCTGCGGTTGGTGAGGTAACCTTTTTGACGGTACCACTGTCCTGACACACACGCACGCTCGCACACACGCACGCGCGTGGTCACAGAACACCTCCCATTAGAGTGAACAGCTTGCCAGCGACTTGTTGAAGCCGCACTGAGAGATCGATTACTGAGGACTTTGCAGGAGCAACAAGCTGCTGCTCAGCACCAGACCTGATCTTAATCGATAGACACATTTTCCAAACTTGTACAGGCGACAGCGCTGCTCAATGAGAGCTGGCAGTTTCAAGTAACGTGCCTGGCTCTTTTTCACTTTCAGCACCGCGGACAGCACCCCCCCCCCCCCCCCCCCCCCCCCCCTTCCGACGCCCGCGCTGTCCGGAAACCTTGAGAGTTTCTCGGCGTCGCTTACTCGCTTCGCTCCGCTGGAAAACACAGCAAACTTCATTTGTATGTGGAGCCCAGCTCCCAAGTCTCCAGCGGAATCAGATCAATAATGTGGCTTTTTGGCAACTCCGCGCACATGCGTCACAGAAGTGAAAAGGCACTTTACAGACGCGTAATCGGACTTACCGCGTTATCCTCGTTGAAGCCATATGTTGAGCAGACCAGGCTCCCTCCCAAACTGTTGCCCGCGGAAGGAAAATCCAGGAAATACCATCCACACAACTCAGCTGCCGGCACTTTTTTAAGCAGGGCGGGTGGGGTGCAGGGGGAGGAAGGAATACGCCGCCATGCGCGCCTCGAAAGGCAGAGTCCAAATGGGGGTGTTGTACCCCCCCTGCCACAAAACTACTGAAAAGGTAGTCTCCCTCTCCTGGAGTCCGCTCTCAAGCTTCAAGTCTGGGATGCGCACTGCGAGCTCCGCAGGGCAGACGCGGGGTAACAGAAGAGCTCTGCTCGTGTTCCCCGCTGCTTTCCCAAGCAGAGAGAGGAGAGGGGGAGAGAGAGAGAGAGAAAGAAAGCCAGAGAGAGAGAGAGGGAGTCAGAGAGAGGGGGTAGGTAACGCGACATCAGCTGGAGGGAGGGAGAGAGAGAGCGCAGCGGCGAGCAAAGATTGACTCTAGGTGGTGCTAAAGCACCTGCCCTTTGCCCTCTGGACCAAGGAAGTGCCCTTTTGAAAGGTTGTCGTTTCTCTTTTTTTTTTTTACAGTCTACACATATGTGTCCCATGTTGATATGAACATCGATCAGTCATTGGTTAAAAGCCCCACCACACACAGGGACACACGCACACACACGAGGCGCATTGCAGCAGCAGCGATGCACAGCTGCAGCCATCCTCCCCTGCCCCACCAGCCAGGTACCAGGTAAATGAATCGAGTGCATTGTTTGCCTCCTAAGCCTTGGTTGCCAAGCTGTAACTTGCATTTATTCATCTCATACTGCAGCAAACAGCTGAGCCTAAGCTAGGTGACTGTCCGCCTGCTTAAGAAGCGCTGCCAAAATCAAAACAGGTATAATACGATAGCCGCTACAGACCCAGTGAAGGAAAAGGCAGGGGGAGGAAGGTTTACATTCAACTAGATAATTAACCCTTGCAGTAATTTATTTGCTGAATGACGATGGAAGAAATGTGTCATTCATATGGAGGGTCTCTTTCTTTTGCTTATTGCAGCAAAGGAGAGGATAAGAAAGGAAAAAGAAAGGGAGCCTCTCCAGGATGATCACAGCCGTAGTCAAATCAAAGGATCGAGTAATTTTGTTAACAATTTATTCAACATTTGCCTGAAATATTTTTTAAATCAATAAGCAACCTGCAGTTCTATACACTGCACAATGTGCCCTGAGTTTTTACTGAGCACCCCCCCCCCCCCCCCCCCCCCCCCCACAAAATGCCTGTGGACGCCACTGACAGAGAGGGAGGGAAGGAGGCAGAAGGGGGTGTTTTGAAAAGTAGAAAAAGTAGATGCGCGCTTACCGCAGGCGGCAATGATCCACCACCATCGGAACCTAATTATATCGGTAGCAAAAAGCGCATGGATGGATTAGAGGCTGATGGCTCTGCTCGGTTCTGCTTTGCTCTGGTCTGTGCCCCCCATGGCAGGAGAGGAAGCTCACATCAAACCCACGCTCAAAGTTCTGTCCCAGAAATAAAGAGCTCACTCAAACTCACTCACTCCCAAGGATCAAAAGTGGCCTGATTACCTTGAGAAATGTTTGATAATTAGAACAGAAGTGTGTTTTCAACAGGATACGATCGCTCCTCTTCTCAGTCAGGAGATCTGACTTTTTTCTCCTGAAAGATCCACTGGAAATGTTGTATTGCAAAACCGATTAAACTGTGTCATGTTTTCATGCAGGGGTGTGTGTCATCGTTGCATCATCCAAATATTATTCATTTCCCTGAATCAAACGGGAATAAAGTCAAATTAAAGTGACATACTGAAAAAAATAAAAGTCACAGTTTATGTAAATTAAATAAAAATTAAATCCAGCAGAAATTGTGAATGTTAAAGAGAAATATTCAGGGTGTGGGAAAAGCTACCCTGAGGATCTCTTAGTACCTTGTTTATTATGGAGAGTTGGATGCTAAATGAAGTCAGATTGTGAGGGAGCTAATGAGAAATTACCCTACTTCTCACTTTAATCAATAGCTCAGCAAACAGTTTTCTAATTGGGCAGCAAGTTTCCCCCATTAGTTTCAAGTCTTTTCTATTTCCAGTCCATGATAGTGTTCTGGGGTCCAGCCTGGGGTGAACCAGATAATAAAGAAGGCTGACAGTTAAGCAGGGAAGAGTCACAATTACAGCAAGATGCTCGACTGGAAATGAGGCTTCTGGAGCAGCCTGTGTTCATCAGAGCCTGCTGATGAGAGGCCGGCCGTGATGAGACAAACTGTTCCAAATCCAACATGGATGACAAATGGAATCCAGGACTCAAGGTTCTGGAAGGTTGACTAGCAGACTCACACCGAGGATCTGAGCCTGGAACAGGATTTTTTTAATTTGCTGTATCGTTACTGACACAGTATTCTCGTCTCCATTTGGCTCAGTGCTTTAGACGATGTCTCGAAGTAGCAGTTTGAGTATAAAAATGCAATATAACATATGTTTTAAGAATGAATGTGACATAACATCTGAAAAGTAAAAAACCACGATACCTGAACTGTCTTAAAATCCATTCATAACTTATAGAGTAATTGTGCTACCAGATGCCGGCGGTCACATAACCACTTTAGTGGAGGTAATTACTGGCAGCTGCGACAATAAAGCTACTGACAGTGACAGTAATAATGTTACTGTCAGTTACGATGGTATTACCGACAGCTACAGCAATAATTTTACTGACAGGTACCACTAGAAAAAAACACAGAGAGAGCACAACCCTCCATCAAACAGCTACCTATTAGGACTTAGAGCCATATTATAGCATATAGGCTGTAGCAATAAGTATACATTACATTAGCTTTATATGGAAGATCAAAGGTCAAAGTCCCTCCAGAATCCAAAACATGACCAAAATATAATGAGCTCTTCCTTATCTAATTTTCAACATTTCTTGGAAATTGTCAGGAAGCTGCCTTCGGAGCTGCATGATGACCTTCAGCCCCGCTTACCCGCTGTATAAATAGTGTATTTTTGTATGTGTTTCTGTGCCCGTCCTCTCCTCTCCTCTCCTCTCCTCTCCTCTCCTCTCCTCTCCTCTCCTCTCCTCTCCTCTCTCTCTACCCACCCCCCATCAGCAGGGGGGTCCCCCCACATGAGCCTGGTCCTGCTCAAGGTTTCTTCCTGTTAAAGGGGAGTTTTTCCTTGCCACTGTTGCTTGTCTGGGGTCAGGCCCTGGGATTCTGGAAAGCGCCGTGAAATAATTTTGATTGTATAAGAAGCTATATAGATAAAGATTGATTAATTGATTGATTGAAGACCATCGCTGGCCGTCACGTCCCCTTGGCAGAGGTGTAAGATTACGGGCAACTACAACGTTAGCGACAGCAACAGTAGCAATATTGCCGTTAGCTGCAGCAATAATGTTGCTGACAGCTCCATCACCAGTGCTTGGACTCGGATGTTTCCTCCTACTGTTTTTGTAGCCGATTGCAGCGACTGTATTTGGCACTTCGCTGCTTCCTGTTATCTCCCAGTAGGAAGTTGAATGAGCGTCTGTGGAAAACGAGCTTTCATCCCAAAACATTTCCGCAGCTCCTCTTACCTCCCGTCAAAACCAAAGCTTTTGTCGAGAAACATTATACATGATGATCTCATATTTAGTTCTTGTGATATGTTTTTTTTTTTTACCGACATAGTGTATTTGTCTGTGTATTTTCAGCTTTGTAATTGTTTTTAACTTGTTTATTAACTGCTCATTTCCATTCTTTTTTAGTGGTACTCAAAGTCTCAAAGCTAAACTCACTGAGGTTTGTGATTAGTCGGACTTTTCAGGTATTCGGCTGGTTCTGGAAGAGGGCCTGTGGATATTTTGTGCCTTCAAATTGGAGGCAGTTAAGATTAGAAAATGGTAATTCTGAAGGAAAGCATTAATCAGCATTAATCAGTTTTTCTATAGAGAACCTGATTAATGCAGAGTCCGTGTGCAGAAATCCTGATGAGATTAAAAACTTGATTGCACATCCTCAGTTGGGGTTGAAGTGTTTCCTCATCAGCTTCCCTCTTGCAGGAAACTTTTATGCAATGTTCTTGAAAAATAATTCTTTTGCTCGTCCACTTTTTTCAGTGAGGCACAGGTTCATTTCTGTGGAAGATATCTCCCCTTCTCTACTCTACAGTCTTTAGGATGAGGAATTTGACACCGAGTTTCGTTTGACCTCCCGTTCGACAGCAGTCAGGGAGAACGGTAATGCAGCTAAAGCACGAGCGCTTACGTGTAGCCATCTGTCCCAGGATATTATGGTGCATTCTAAAATGACTTTAAAAAAAATACAATGGTCAATGGCAGACAGCCAGGCCAGCTTATGCACAGGTACGACTCTGAAAGACCCGTGTGTCCATTTGCTGTGGTGATTACAACAGACTAACTGTGGGGAGCCAAAACTGGCTGCGTTTACTCTATGATGAGTAACCGAATTACATAATAAAATATTTCTTCTTGACCCGAGCAATCATAGCAATTACATTTAAAATCGGTTTACATAATCAAAGGACTGACATTGCAGCAGTAAAAGGGGGTTGTAGGCAGAGGGCCAGGCCAATTATAGTCCCAATACCACTGTGATCTTGTGCGTCCATCTGCTCTGCTCTGCTCTACAGGATTACACCAAATCCTATTGAGCTGAGGGGATGGCAGCCAAGATCAGGAGGTCTGAACTTATCAAGACAAAGCACCAATACAAGCCAGGTCCATCTTATACCACAGCACAAGATGGACCGGTAGGGATGGTCAGCCACTCGCTCAAGCGTCAGCCGCGTAAACCCTACCTGATATTGCTCTTCCAGCGGTCCAGAGTGGCGGCCAAAAAGGGTTAAAAGCTATCATAACACCAGAAACTGGGGTGCTGTCTTTATAGATCGACACTGCTTCCACCTGATGCCAGAGCTGAAAAGGTATTAAGAGACTTTCTAATTGTGAGTTCTAAAATTGGGCTGACGAGGAGAAGCCCAACAACGGTTTCAACCCCACCACACAGACAGGGAGAAGAGGTAAAGGTGCAGATGTTGGACTTTAAGCATTGTGAAAGATTTTAAACATTTTCCCAAAGGGTTCATGTGACTTTGGACTACAAGTTGTGTATGTTTGAAGCACCTCTCCAAGTGTTTATTTCTCATTAAGAGCAGGTTGCCCTTTTTGAAATGGTTGTTCCCACCATCCAGATGATTAGACAATGGCAGAAACAGTGATGGCAGTTAAAAGCTGAGGGGGATTTTAAAATGACAGAAAAAGCCCAAACAGAGGGAGTAAAGGACCGAAGCTGGAATAACTACAGAAAAGAAAAGATTAGATGTCTGCCTGCTGTTAAATCCAGCTCCGGCCAGAACCCTTCCCACTTGATTTGGTAGCAGATGTTAAGAGCTTAACAGGGCATGGCAGTAAGTGTTTAATTAGCTCTGGGAAAAATGATTTATTCAACACATCTGGGCCCATAAAATAACTCTCCTGACTCTGCTCCTTATATGTAGAGCTCGGTTTCTTTCCAAACGGTAGAGTCTGACCTCTCTGCTGCAGCTTGGAAGCTCAGTCCTGACAAAGCACAATCCCTCACACACACCCCTGATGGCACGTCTCCAGAGCTAACCTGCTCCTTACGGAGGGAGAGGTGGCGACGCGAGGGTGCGATGCAGCACCGAGGCTTGCTGGGGTCTGTAGGCGTGCTGACACCACATCAATAATCCACACACTCTGCTTTCCTTTTATACAAGAACATTGGTGGGTTTGAGGCTCCTTCTGGATGGAGGTTGAACGGCCACGCTGTGAATGACACTGACGGCGGCATACCGTTGCTACACAGGCACAAAAGGTTCACTTTTAAAAGCTGAGTGGGTGCAAACACACACACACGGAGCACACATACACACACACATACGCAGCACACACACACGCAGCACACACCACTGGCTGTGCACAACTGTAACTGGAGGCTAATCTTTGTTGCCACTCAAGTTCAGGAATGAAGTGAGTGAGAAATCAAATCATTAAATGTCAGTAAACCACTTAATTTGAGGCCACGTTTGATGTAGAAAAATAGTTTGATTTGAATGAAATCTTGAATATTCCTTTGGCTTTGTTTAATTGATACTCATGTTTTAATGTTGTGTCCAGTCCTAATTTCCTTTGGGTCACGCCGGTTACCTGTGCGGCCGCCTGCTCTCCGTGCCGAGCTGTTTCCGTCCTTCAATGAGGGGCTTTGCAGATGGAAGGACTGAAAACATTCAGCGACGTTGCAGCCACACGCACCTCATTCCGTTGAGTCTGCAAATGAGCCGCACAAAAAGCTAATGAAAAACCAAGCGGCGGCAGTTTCATTTATTTTTCAGTAAACAGGATTATAATGTTTTGGAGTTGTACTCATTAAATTTCATGGTGTGCTCAAGAGAAGAGAAAGAGCGCCGCATGCGGCATCGCTGAATCGATTTGGTGAGCCACAGTCGTCTTCTGGCTACAGTCTCACCACCGTTCGTGAGATTTCAATTACATGATCAACGAATGTGTGAAACTACACAGCAGCTTTATTTTCAGATAGTAGATTCCAATAACAGGATGGTTCTGAGGCGCTTCCAGCATCTAATGGACTCACACCAGCCCTGCACGCCCTGTAGGTGCAACATCTGTAACGTCTTCAGATGTCCAGTAGACAGAGTAACAAACTTGCTTAAAGAGAATCACAAGATCTTGATGTTTCTGAGGAATTCCAATAACTAAATACTGTACTGGAACCGTATAAGGTGATGGTGCCAGGACCTGGACCTGGACTAGGACCAGGTGAACATTCCATCATGACACACACACGCACACACACACACACACACACACACACACACACACACACAAATTAAAATGAAATTAAATATTTATTATACACATTTTCACAGCATTGGAAAAGAATGTTTGTCATGTTTTTCTTCCTGCAGAAATTATATTAAAACAAAAATTACATTCACACCATGTTTTTCCATTTTCATATTTTTGAAAATGCTCCAGGGAGCCACCAGGGCGGCGCTAAAGAGCCGCATGCGGCTCGGGTTGCCGACCCCTGCTCTAGTCAAACCAGTGCATATGACTGGAACATGAAATTGACCGGAACCACTAGAACACACAAACACTAACAGAATCGCATCAAAATCCTAGTGCCAAGCAGTAAACCAGTGGATGAATGCTGGGAAACTAGGGGGAAGAAAAGTGAGACGATAAAGGCGGCCAAGATTGACAGAGTAAACCAAGCAACTAACTGAACTTCAATTTCAATTCAAGTACTTTGTGGTTTGCTAACTATCTTGGAGAGACTGGCATCCAAAAACCATAGCAGACAATGATAGACAGCAATAATGACATGAGGTGAAATAACCAGAGAACCCAGGGCTGCGACCAAATCATCTTAGTGGAGCATACATGAGTGGATAACCATCATTGTGTGAGTGTGTGTGTGTGTGTGTGTGTGTGTGTGTGTGTGTGTGTGTGTGTGTGTGTGTGTGTGTGTGTGAGAGAGGAGAGAAGCGCGATCACAGAGATTTGTTTCAGTGCTCCTGAATTGGACAATCAGACTGAAGATAAATGAGCCCAGAAAATTCACCCGAATATGAGAAGGAACCTGGAAGGGAAAACAAAGAGAGGAGCTGAAAGGGGGGAAATAATTCTCTGCCATCATGATATCCCTGTGTCCCTGCAGTGCACAGAGCAGCAGCCAAGGATCCGGACAGCGTCACAATAAGCCCCTCCCCACATGCTGGACAGCGTTTCTGGTCTTCTTTGCTGCTATAATCTGAGACTAGAAGCTGTGAATCTGCCTCCTCATTCATTCGTTTGGTTCGGTAAAGAGTTATTTCTCACTGAGGTCTTGACTGTGCCTGAGCAAATCTAATGGGAGGTGTTGACATGAGCTGTGTCAGGTCAGGAGTCTGTCGCACGTGTGTCCTGCCTTTGGCTGACCGTCTGAGCTGAAATCGAGGTCACTTTAGCTGAATAAAACATCAGAAAGTAGTCGCAGCATCCCTCAAAAACACCGTCTGGTGTCAAGAAAGATGGGCAGCACTCTTCCTCCCTCTTCAGCCTTCCCTTTATCCATGTGCTTAACCCCTTTACCTATGTGACTCTCTACAGTGGCAGTTGGAAGCTCTGGTATTTACTAGAGCTTTGAGAGGCTCACATGTGGCTTTTTAGCTGCAACAACAGAGCTAAAAACCTGGAAAGGAGCGAGGACCAAGCCTTCATTGGCATGCTGGCTGTCCCAGGCGTAGCCGGAAGCATTATTGCAATATTTTCTCTGTTCTGTCTTTAATTCTTAATTCATGGTTGGAAAAAATAAGCTCAACAAAGACAAAGACTAATTTCATTCCTTCTGTCTGTTCAATGAATACATCTAAACGCACCCAAAATGCTCAGCTTGTTTTTATAATTCTGGAAAAACAGGAACGGAACAACTGAACCCTCCGAACTAGGTGAGGAATATGGTTAACAGAAAAGGGATGGATGGATGGATGGATAAATGAAGAGCATCGCTTTTTGTGATTTCAAATACAGAACCTGTCAAATCTGCTGATAATGTTCACTGTGAGTCGGTGGAATCGGGGTGATTGCGACTGCTGGGTCCCCCGCAGCGTCACGCCAGCCACCCTCCCAGCTTGGGATCCTCTTCTGCACTGCTGAAAATAACATCCCTCGCTCTTCTGCGTACCATTTTCCACGTATTTCTCTGTGGGCTGTCCTTATTTACCTGCATAAAACATAAATACTCAGTTGAAATAGTGGAACCACAATGATTTTGGAGTGCTGTATTGTACCGTCAGCAGTGGTGGCTGGAAGTCTTCCAGAGAGCGGAGGCTGGGAGTCCTAGCAAGCAGCTCATTCCCCCACATATTGTGTCTTACACCTGCAGTACACTACCAACTCTATATTGGCAGTAGTAATACAAGGTTAATACAACCTTAATACAAGCTTACACGACATAGGAAGTTGCTTTATGATTCATGAAAGCAACATTTGGTTACAGTAAATGCAAAGACAGCCTTCCCGAGGGATGCTTTATTTTGATCTATGCTATTTCTTCAGGACTGGAGGCTTTGGCACAGCACAAGTCATGACTGGGTGAGTCAGTGGGTACAGTGATAATTAAATCAGGGGCTGGCAGTTAAAGGAACGTTGGACTGATTGTCGAGAAACAGCAGAACAGAAAGAGTCACCTCTTTTAGATCATGTCAAGTCATGCAACAATCATTCAGGCCTTGATTCAGTGTTTTATAATTAAGCTTGCTCGTTTTCAGGTCCGTAAGAGTGAATCAGAGCTGCTGGATGCAGCAGCTCATCTTAGCAGCTGGGGTTAAGAGGTTTTGTCTGGGGAGATACAGAGGACGGATGGAGAAAGGGGCTAATTATTCCATCGCCGCTCTTCCAAAGAAGTCTAAAAATAAAAGCCCATACTTTCATCCATAAACCACCCATGTCACACAAATGAATACCTAAAACTACATCTTTGTTTCTATTAATTATTTGAATTCCTGTAAGAGCTCAAAACAGCAGTCCAGAGTTTTGACTCTCAATGTGGATTTGAACGGAACGGAATCCTAGTCAGTTTTTTAAAGATTCAGACAACAGATTTGACTCATTTATTTTCATAATTTCTGCCTTCAAAGCAAGTCGCATCCTCTCCTCTGCAGAGAATCAGCTTTTAGTGCACTACTTTCCATACTGACCATCAGACTAAAGCTTTTTTTCTTTAATAGGCCTGTCAGGAATCCTGGAACAACATAAAAACTCTCTATAATGTAGAAAGATTCAGCTGTAGGAGAAAGACACTTCAAATCAACTGCAGCATCAGGCTGCCTTTAAAGTAAAACAGAAGAGTTTCTGCTGAGATTTGGAAATAATTCCCAACAGGTGAACTTTAAACATTAATAAAACTGAAACACCGACATTTAGATAATTCTCTGTAAAGTTCAAAAGAAGCCGAAAAGCACGAGGCCACCGTATCGTAAATGTAAAATGGATAGGTTTGAAATGTTCATCTCAAAATTCAGTTCTTAAATAGAACCTGGTGTTCTGGCTCTGCAAGGCCAAAACATCACATGTTTCCAAACATCACAGTGTAAGATGCAGGTCAGTGATCTCTGAGCATCCTTGACTGTCTTTCAGTCACTGCTGCTTCTGGGGTCAAATCTGAACTCTGAAGTCACTGTCGAGATGCAAGGCTGATAATGAATGTGGCAATGGTGACCTCTGACTTCAAATCAAAAACTTTGTAAATATAAAAAGAAAAATCCATCCAGTGCATCCATCCTTGAGGCAGAATGCAGTTATACATCCAATCTGCTGCTGTATCTTCTCTTGACCCAACTCCCAAGGCCGGCCCAGTTGTAGACTGCTGTTAGAAAAATCCCAAGAGAAAAAGCAAAACATTCAAGCAGAGTGTGTCTACGTGGGTTAAAATCAAAGTGTTAACAGACTGACGAGCCGACTCTCCTAAATATAGTCCATCCTGACAAAAAAAGAGGCAAAACAGCTCAATTATACGTTCCCTGGTGTAAATTCTAAACCTGACAGAGGTTTAATTCAAACAAGGACGGGTGGATTTAGTAGTAAGACACCTGACAAGGAAAAAACCTGACGGGGAAAACATATATTCCCAGGGGTAAAAATATTTTAATGTGTGAAATTAGGACTCGAGATTAGAAGAATGTGCTCAGAAATTTACAGCACAATCTTTGTGGGTCATTTATTTTTAAAAAGAAAAGGAAGAGGATCAAAAGGCCATTTGGGTCCGTCTGTCATAGGCTGAATCTTTAATAATCAAAGCTTCATATTTATTTGATAATTTTTAAAAAGGTTCCTAGCAATTTAATTAAAAGACATATGCTCACAGATGTATACTTAAACATCAGATGTATACTTATACTTAAGAGGCTTAAACAATAAAGACATAAATGCAGAATATTATTATTATACCAGTCCGTCATTTGATGACTTTAACAGCTCCATGCTGAGGGAGAGACACACACACTACCCACCTCCCTAACCTAAGCATCATAACTAACCTAACTAACCTAATTTTAACCTCAACCTTAAAACTACATCTTAAGCTTAAAACAGTCCAGCCAAAATGTCCACTTCCCAAAAATGTCGTGACTTGCTGGAAGGATTAATGTTTTAGTACTTGATGTGTGGCAACTGTGTATGTGTGTGTGTGTGTGAGAGAGAGAGAGTGTGTGTATTTTTGTACTTGTGTAAGTGAGTGAGAGAGAGAGAGACAGAGAGAGAGTGCTTGTACTTGCATATGAACATGCATAATTCATTATTATCTTCTACACACAGGCAATAACCTGTTTGAGAGAAATATGGAGAAAGGAAGAATGTGTGTCTCCATGCATGGACAAAAATGTGATAAATGAGTGCCTGTGTGTGTGTGTGTGTGTGTGTGTGTGTGTGTGTACATGGTCATATGTGTGTGATCTGCATTTGTGAGGAGATAAGAGTGACTGTAGTACCAGGTGATAATGAAGGGTTTAATCAGCTCTCTCACAGCTAGGAGAGCCTGAGATCTTTCATCCTTGAGACGGGACATCCGAGATGCTTCCTCATCCTCCTAGAACATCCATCCATCCATCCATCCATCCATCCATCCATCCATCCATCCATCCATCCATCCATCCATCCATCCATCCATCCACCCACCCACCCACTTCTATTGTATTTCCACTTACGGAGGTGGTGGGGTGGGGGTTCAATCCCAGAGTCACCTTTGGGTGAGCGGAACAAGCTGTCAGCTCATGACAGGAACAACATAGAAGGACCAACAATTGAAACAGTCAATCACACATAAGGCCAGTTAAGAGTCACCAATATCCCCCAAATGCTTGTCTTGGGACTGTGAAAGGAGGTCGGAGGAGCCAGAGTAAACCCTCACAGACACGGGGAGGAGATCAAACTCCACACAGAAAAGCCCCTGAGCCCCTGGGGAGTTCCAATCACCAACAAATCCTGCTTCTTCAGTCTAGGGTGATAAAGGGCAGGTCCAGACCTAAAATTGTACAGTATTTGTGGTAATGGATCAAATCTCTGGGGTAATTTTTTTTTTCTTTTTTGGATGGGCGGGGGGGGGGGGGGGGGGGGGATCCCTCTGAAACATTATTGAACTGATATTGAGTAAAGTGCTCCATTGAGAAGCCTGACTCATAGATGCACGTCTGTATACATGGAAATGCTCCCACACTGTCAGTTACGGTCCGCTCTGGTCTGCTAAACACACTTTCAAGTGAATCCTAAACTTTGTGATGTCGTTATAATGAGGTTATTAAAATAAATAAGTGAGCATGAATAATTATTAAAAAATAGGCCATTTGTAGTGCGTATAGGTCCATTTAGCACAACCCAGTTTCAGAAGCCTCAGAAGAGTCTCGTGGCTGTAAACACAAACTGGAGGAATTGTTTTAATTCTGGCGTAATCAGCGTCGGCGTCTTGCGGTGCCAGTCGGTCTGTGGCGTGCAGCCCGGTGTTTTCATCTGTGATTCACTTTAAAATGCTTCTAACGTGAATGTGACTCAGGACGAGTTAGCCATCTCCCCCCGGTGCAGGCCCAAATGGGTTGCTCTTGTTTTCTATTCCCACTCTATACCTCACACAATCAACAGTTATCAGCTTGAAAACTTTACTCTCCCTCAGGTGTCATCCTCCGAGGCTTAGAGATGGAGTATTTTTCTACTTTCCTGAGCTTTAATTAAGACAATAAGGCTTTTTCCCCCTCCACTGACGTTCGCTGAGGAATTATTCCACCCCATTTCTGCCCCAAAACTACAAAAAGGAAAAGAAGCAGTGTTGGAGAGTTTAAACTAGACTGATGCAAAGGTGACATTTTATTTTTCACCACCGGACATGAAAAACCACATGCCAGCTTGTTTTTGTTAACCTTGTTTGTTCTTTTGTGCAAAAGGTAATGAAACCTTGTAGACAATGATGAGCAGTTATGAATGACTATGGCCTGCAGACACGCTTCAAAGAAACATTAAGACAACGACCAAACAAGCAGTAACAATGGATGCATTTTCATAAGGAGGACATAAATGCTGGGAATGTGTTCACCTCATGTTACCTTGCTCTGTTGCTGAGCCAGGTTGGGAAAACCCTGATTCAGGATAATGGTAACAAATGATATGCTAATCACTATTTTTCTCCTGGGATGTGGCTCGCTCGTTTGCATCCCTCAATCAGTGATCATGTTTTTGCAGTTTTCAGAGAGTTATTCTGCACTGAAGCTGAAAACAAGCGGAGTCCAGCCAGAAATATCTCAATGTCTCATAATTCTACACTTGAACACACACTGCATGGTCTCCTAACAGCCACTGGCTAATCTGAAGACTCTTCTGCTCCCTCACTAAGGTGTCTCAGTCAATTCGTTAATTTTATTGTTTCTTATAACTGTTGTAATTGCAACAGAAAAGATTACCATCATCCCATCACTGCCGTCTTCCAGGGCTCACCTCTGTTTCGTGTCAGCTCAGAGCACCTTTTATTAGAAATTATCCTTAATGCAACATGATTTAAATCTGTGCTTTGACTTTGCCAGCTTGAATAAATGTGACAGCCTTAAACTCTGCTGTGATTTTTATTCCTGTAAAATACAATAAAAAGGGCCCAACAGCCCATTCAGGGCTTTTTACTATCTCACCATACTTTAAGGCTAATCTTATTCTAATGGATCATTTGGTCAAATTTATGTTTATTGACTACCTGTTTCTTATAATGGTAGTAAAAATCAATTACATCAGATCAATATCTTGATTGTATAGAACAGACTATAAAAGCACAATGTCGTTACTTGTTTTATGCGTGAGCTGGGGAAAAAAAGTGCAGTGTTGTTAAACACTGAATAAAAACATATTTGACAGTCTGCGTGTGTGAGTGTGTGCGTGTGTGTGTGTGTGGTGTGTGTGTGTGTGTGTGTGTGTGTAGCCACAGTCGCGATGTCAGCAGTCACACAGCTTTATCCCAGCGAGACAAATGTCAGGCCATCCATCAAGATGACATCTGCAATATCTGCTTTACTCTGTCCATCGCCTTCCCCTTCATTCACCACACGAGTCCCATCTGTCCACGCACGTCCTGGGAGGACATCAGCTACATGACTGTGCTTCTGGAAAGGACAAACACAGCAACGTCCAGTTACATCGTAAAGATTTTAGCTAAACACACTGATTTCTTTCTAAACTGTGATGTCGGCTGTAAAATACCTTCATCAATTAAGGCAAAGATGAACTGAATAAGTGAACTGAAGAGTATCATAAATACACAAAAATGCAGAGTAACTGTTATAACAATTATGGAAGCGTGCAGAAATGCTGCTGGAAAGCTAGCTTGACGCTTCCTGTCTGATTTTTGGGGGTGAATGCAGGTCTTGGTTCTCATGTGGATTAAATCAGCGCTGATCTCCGGTGCTGGTGTCAGTGCAGGGACGTTTATTATGGTATATATTACAGAGATCTCTATGTTGCCAGCAGTGCAGATTTCAACAGTCCACTGCCTGCCTGATGGGCGATGCTACAGGAGGGATCACATTCTCTGCCGGAGCGCTCGCAGAAGACTGGCACTACAATTATACCCCCCCCCCCTTCTATTCCCGAGGGCTCATAGGCAGGGCAGTGGTCAGCTGCCCTGACCTGCAGGTGTCCCTGGATGATGCTGCTGAACTAGTTTCTGTGAGGTTTTACAGTTTGGCTCAAAGTTCATTTTACTCTTTTTTTTTTAACCCTTTTGTGAAAATTCCTGTTGACACTTCCACCTTCAGATGGTGGGAAAGAACGCTGCATTCTGTACCTCTTCGGGGCACCTCTTCCCTTATAATGTTTATAAGTTTAAATTAAAAAAAATGCAGAAACAAATCATATGGATGCAAATTGACGCTGATGAGGTTCCTTCGTTGGCAGAGACAAAGGAACCAAGCACTAAAACATTAACCTTCAACATTCTAAACTATCGATAGGAACTTTCTTCATAGCTGCAGAAAGACGATGGAAGAGCCGCGGAAAACACGCTTGTTGGCTGCAGCGTTTTCGTGCACGGGCTCGCACAACCAGCATGAAAGCTTGGGCTCAAAAACTCCTGGTTTCAAACTCTTGTAGTGTTCAAAGTTGAAGAAGCAACACCATGAAGACAAAAGTGCCCTGGAGTTTGTTTGATCTTGCCATTTTTAGCGAAACATCAAAGGAGCGTGTGGCATCAAACAGCCCGTTCACCACGCCATCGTCATTAACATGTGTCAATCAGCTCCTGGAATAATCCGCACTTTGGCTCAACAGCATCAAACATGCTAAGTTTTTTATCCGAATGCATTATTTATGTGCAGGGATTCCTCATCTGCACAATGTGGAAGGAGAAGAAGAAAAGACAGAAAAGCTGGTTTGCATGGGTTATTTTCGCATTTCCTGGGTAAACCGTCTCGTTTCAAACAACACGCTCACGCTACCAGGTCATCAAAGGGGGTCCGATGCCACCCTGTCTGGCCTGTCACTTCCTGTCCTGACACCCTCCTTTGTCTTTAGTCGCCACAGCCCTGATTGTTTCCACCCCTGTCATGTGTTTATGTCTTTGTCCTGGTGTGCTTTGTTTCTGTGCCTGATCTCCAGTGTTTTTGACTTTAGGTTTGATCCGTCTTTCCATGCTGATTTTGCACTCCTGCCGTTGCTGCCTGGCCTTCTTTGTACCAACCATTTTGCTCATTTTTGGACCTCAACCTCCCTTTGAGTCCAGTCATTTCCGTGTGATATAAACAAATGTGTATTTCTCTTTGGCGCTCATGTTGCTGTTTACTATTGGATTTAAAAATAGAAAGAACTGGAAATGGCTGGGTGGGTTTGGACCAGGCTCCTCATGTCCACATCATTTCAGTAAACAGCAAATGAACTGAACTAAAACTGAAATTACTTTCATTGGTCACTCACAGATTTCAAATTAAGGTGTCTTGTTGAATGTGATTAGCTTCATTAATAGATTATCTTAATAACAAAACTAACAGTATCCCTTCCTCCTACCGTCTGCAAGACCAACTTTATTCAAGGCTAGCTACGATAATGTGGGCAATTTAATCCAACTGATTAGCCCACTGTGGGCTGTGGCTACATCTTAAAATGTACAAAAATTCCATTTTATATAGCTTCTTTTTTAACATTATGGAAGTGTATCAAAATAGCAACTGCTCTCCGAATGTGCAGAAAACTACAGTGATCACACGGAGATCTGAAAAAAGCCCATTTCGACTCAAACGCTGCAAATACGACAGCTTGGAGTTGAATGGGAAGATTGCAGACACTCTGACAGCTCCCCAGGAGTGTGTGTGTGTGTGTGTGTGTGTGTGTGTGTGTGTGTGTGTGTTTGTGTGTGTGTGTGTGTGTGGTGTGTGTGTGTGTGGTGTGTGTGTGTGTGTGTGTGTGTGTGTGCTGGAAGTGCTCCCCCAGCCCTCCAACAACAAAGTGCTGAGTAAATAATGAGAGAATTTTCATTTTAGGCAGGCAAATCTCCCCAAAGCCAACAACTTAAATTACAATATGGACATGCTGAGCAGCAGGAATGTAAAGAACGGCGGATGAATGGAACGCATGTGAGAAGGAATTTCAATGAGAACAGCAGACTGGACCGCACACAAGCCTTTACCAAAGGAGGGAAAATGTCCCCAGATGTCCTTTTGTCACAGTGGCCCTATAAAAGCTTACCTTGTTCCTTTCAGATGTGTTATTGCCAAAACTTTTGGGGGGGAATTTGCTGTAGCACGTACCGTAATAGTGTCATTTTTCTCATGGGGACATGTGGCCCCAAGTGCTACTTTATAAAATTAGCTTGTACTTTTGATGGCATTAAACTGCACCTCCTGATGTGTTTTTCAAGAAAGAAGAAACTATAAGTAAAGACCTTTTTCCTGGACACCAAATCCAAGCAAATCTACTCCTGAAATTGTTGTGACAAGCTAAAATGTTGTTAAACCCACCTACATTTTCTATTTCTTTCCAACACAGAGGAAGAGCTTGCAATATCATTCTGAGCCGACTGACTCTCTAGTCACGATGAATAAATTCAGATAGTGATTCTTTATTTTTTCCTTCAGCAACGCACATATTTGAAGTTTTGCTATAATCCCATTTGTTTTCCAGAAAAATGGGTCATTATTATTTTCACTCTCAGAAAAATTGCACTGCAAATGAACGATGAACGATGTCACTGAATGTTCACTAATTCCAGCACCATGAGTGAGTGTTACAGCACAGAGTCTTAGTTCCATAACATTTTGACCACATACTGGTTAATGTGTCAGTCTGGAACAGTTCAAGGTGTCTTCTCCCAGCTTGTGGACCTTATCGAGCTACACTGACATAAACTAGCAGAAATCCCAAAGGTTCGTTCTTGGTTTCCCCACAGAGCAACTTCAAATCACCGCGTGGGCGTCAAGGTCATTTTGACAGGATACCCAGCTGTTGATGTGCGTGGCCTCTGAGATTCAATCTGTAAGCGCACAGTAATGGGATGGCTCTATCCAACCACTCATCTCCTCTGCCGTCTGAGAAAGAAAAAAGACGTGACAAATAAAAGGATACGCAGCGAGGATGAGGATGAAAAGAAAGGTGGAGATGAGGGGAGGAAATGGGCTGACTGGCAGGGAGAGGGATGATGACAGAAGAGCGGCAGGGACGGGGACGGTGGGGGGACACAAACAATGGGTGAGTGATGGCGAAGAGCTAATAACAAATGTCTCAAATCTCCTAAACACAGAAAAAAAACCCAAAAAAGAGAGAAATGCGCAGGAAAACAAGGCAGATGAAGATAGATTGCTATGGAAGAAGACAGGGGTCACATTGACAAAAGAGCCTCCTAATCTCCTCCCCGTAGTCTAAATACTCCTCTGCCATTGGTCAGACAGGAGGAAGCATTAAATTCTGACCTCGTGACCCTTCATTTGCTCAATGACAAATGGAGGCGTCCCCCACTCCTCGTCCTTCCTGGTGTTGTCTCACATGCTCATTAGTCACTCTGGCAGCTCAGCCGAGGCTGTTTTTGCAACCTGTCCCAAACCTGTTGTGGACAACTGGTCTTTCTAGGGACCAACAACGACTCTAATCAAAGAAACCTTCACTAATGGCGCCCTGTTTACATTTAGGCTGGACCAAAATGGGCCATTAATATATCTATGCAAATCTGTGTGTGTGTGTGTGTGTTTGTCTGGAGATAAAATCAGGGACAAAGATAAAGAGGTGGCTCAGACACTGATAAAATGATCCATGACTGACTGAATAATAATAGGGATGTTTATGGAATAACCTATAGGCGCTCCATCTTTCAAACCCCTCGTATGCTTGTGTTTACATCTGTAGCTACATTACGCCGCCATGTTTTGGGACAGATTTTATCTGGACCCTTTTGGATGTCGTATCTCATGACTGTTCAAACATACGTTGGATAAACTGTGTTTAAAAATCTGCTCTCAGCATCACAAGAACAATTAAATATTCAATACCCTGACATATAATGCACAGGCAACCACTTCTCCAGCACCCACTTCGTGTTAATATTCCTTGAGGCCCTAATTCTCATTTTGCGATTATTATTTGTGATGATTTGATCTTTGTCACCCATGTTTTCCCCATTGCTGCTTCCATCATTTGGGCAGATAGAACACAACAAACCTTCTGCACACGTCTAAATAAATGTGCAGCACAGGAAGACGGGCCGACGGGCGGCTCCATCTCCGAATTTGACATCCCATTAAAAAAGAAATCAAATGAAAATGAAACAGCAAATTGTTAGATAAGTGATTTATTTTCTTAAAAACAAATGTGTAGACCCGCTTCTGTTCCTGTCAGACATGGCGTATATTACAAAAGCACCATCTTTCATGTAGTTTTTGGACCAGAACATGAGAAAGTCCAGTTTTTTCAGGTCTGTCTCAGCGATGCCTGAAGCTCATTATTTGTGTCTCCTGCAGGCTCGTGTTTCAGGTGTGGCTTCTTCTTCCAACAGAAGAACGCCACACTCCTTTCTGCTCACGATTTTGCCACTGCACGCCATCTCTTCCTTCCTTTTGCCTGTAGCAACGCTGCATTCTGCCTTCCACCTCTGGTCTCCAGCTCAGGACTCATCTCAATCGCCTGACTTCCAGTTGACACCTACAGCCGACAGCATGCCCCTCGCGCTCCCCAGATTTAAGAGAGGTCAAAATTGACCCATCTACCTACTCGCAGCGTGTAAAATCCTGAAGTTTGGTCAGGTACTGGAGCAGTAGGAATGGTACTGGTCCTGGTACTGGAGCAGTAGGAATGGTACTGGTCCTGGTACTGGAGCAGTAGGAATGCCTCTGGTGTCAGTTTTAGATGTACGAGCTGTTCGACAGGTGTCCCAGCATCTCCAACGTGTCTGGTTGCCAAAGCTGGCCTGTATTAAAATGAGGGTTCTGTCACTGACAGGTGACGCAGCTTGATTTTGTGCATTGCTGTGGATCAGACGTCTCTCTCAAGTTAAAAAAAAACATGGATTTCCAGATCTCTGGGAGATTTTATTTATCCGGCAATTAAAAAAACCAACAAAACCGTAAAGTTCCAAAAAATACAGTCCATGTAAATGTATAGCTGCTGTAACTTCACTAAAGGACGTGATTTCTGGCCAGATGAATAACCTAATAATAGACCAGCTGAGGGGGAAAAAAACAAGGCATTCGCAGAATTACCATAAATATTTGATATTTCTTTCCCTACTCCCCACCCTGATGCATCTTTGGGTGAAACTGCTTCCAGTGTTCATAAAAGGGGCTGATATCTGCATCGAAAGCACCAGCTAGTATAGGGCCCATCATCGATGTTGAACAGCAAACCTTTTGAGCTGTTCCACTTTTTGCTATGTGTCTGGTAACACTTCCTCCCAGATACCCTGTCAGCTAAGAAACCCGTCCCGCTCCCTTTAGATGGATGAGACTGATTAGAGCATGCTAAACAGTGCAGTTTATTCACTCAATGTTAATTAATCACCACAGTTTTGGCACTGCTGTGGCCTTTAGGTTGACATTAAAACTGAAACCCAAAAATACATGTAAACCACAAATGGTCTGTAAATGTCAGATATAGTGTATATAGACATTATTTGAGCGCTCTGCCATCTGTATAACTCATGCTCAAGCTCTCAGGGCAGGCTAGCTGAGGAGAGGGGAGATAATGGAGGATGAGAAGACTAAACATTGCTCTGAGCACCTCAGAGTGTTTGTGTGTGTGTGTGTGCATTTTCATGTTTGTGTGTCAGAAAACTTGAACTTTAAAACGGCAATCAGTTATATAGCCAAAATGATTTAGTTCTGAGCCACAAAACCAATGTTTTTTTAGATTAAATGCAAAACTAGTATATATTTTCACATCACTGCAGATTTTATTTATTCATTTTGTACAAGAATTGCATTTGTTGATGAGAAAATTGGTTAATATTAGTTCAAACTCTTTTATGAGGGTCACTTTAATAACTCACATTTGCATTTACAGGTGTGGGTGGCGCGTGTGTTGATGGTAAATTCACAGCTTTCTTTATTTCTGTGAAGAGTTCCAAAGGTCGCCCTAATTGAAATTCTTAATGAGAGAACATTTCAACCCCTAAAAGGTTTTTGTTTTTTTTTGCTGATTAAACTTCAGAGGCTTTAATGGAATCCTGTGTTTTCTCACTCTTCTGCTTGCTCATCTCTTTCTTCCATCTCATCAGTCCCTGTTCTCAACTTTTCATCCGCTCACATCTTCATCCTGCATTTGCACTTCTCCTCAACAGCTGCATTTATGTTACCAGGTCTGGCTCTTCGATTGCTGTTTTAACAACGGTGGCTGAATGCTCCGTTGACTCATGTTCACCTTCTATTAGCTGGACTGAATCAAAATGGTTGTTATCTGAACTGTCTCGCCTTCCCTCAGAATGAAAACATTTCTGATATGTGAAGAGAGAACTTTGTTACTAAAGGGACCAGCTGTGGATGGACAGATATAAAGAAGAAGACATGTGTCTGAGGGCTGACGCACATCTCCATGCTTGTCAGTGACCCACAGTGCTCTCTTTAGAGGCTCCGTCGGGGTTCATGGTGGTTTTTATTGACAGATCAGTCAGGATTCAAATGCAGACTAACCGAGTGGTGGTTTGTTAATTGTGTCTTGGTTCTTGGGTGGAAGATGGCTGAGATGGGCCAGAAGACAGATGGAGGTTTTGGATTACTGGCAGGGTCTCTAGAAGAGAAGAGACAAAGCTGGTATGAGTCTAAGGCAGGAAGGAAGCAAACGGGCTGACTGTGGGTGCTGTAATGTATGTAATGTTTGTGTGTTATTTGCTTAGCTCAAAAAAGGTATGTGATGTTTAAATGAGTTGTTGTGTATGAGAGGAACATAAAAATCTGTACTTCAGGGAATCTGACAATGTGAGCATCCGGAGGAATGGTGTTGTCCCTAGGGAATTTAGGCCTAGCTGAGAGCAAGAAACCGATAGTAAAAATGTCAGATGACGACCACAGTGACATGACACATATGGCGGAACATGTGTCTTAAAAAGGTATATCCGGTCTACTGTGAAGAACCTGTTTTTAAAAAACCAAAGAAGGTATATCCGGTCACCTATAGAAATTAATAGTAAATGTAAGGGGAAAGAAAGAGGAGGAAACTACCATTTTAGACACCAAACTACCATTGTAGCCGCCAATAGAAAGGGTTAGTTAGTAACAATGTAAAAAATGTAAAAAATCCACCAATAAAAACAAAGAAAGTATAATTATTAAGTAAAATAGGGCGTAAAAGAATGGTCTTTGATGGCCAGAATGTATAGTATATAAGAGAAACACGTTAGGTTCTTAGTTCTTCCTGGGGATTTCCTTTGGAACTACTCATTTTTCCTCTCTGTTTTTACCTTTTGCTTTTGCTAATAAACTTTGGACTTGACTCCACCAAGCTCTTGTGCTCATTTTGGATTCTGAATATTTGGATCACGAAGACGAGGAGATTCTCCACGTCAAGTTTTCTGAAGGGGGACGTGAAGGCGGATAGAGAGCAGGAGCTCAGGTGCACTGATACACATCTGAAGCAGGTTTGCCTGCTGCTTAGAGTCTGGTCTTCACCCCTCTTGTCTTTTATGAAATATTCCTTGCTCAGCTGTAAAGTAGATTGAACTCCAGCCCTCGTTATTACCTCCACCTCCTCCTTTATGGAGTTTTTCCTACGTGACTAAGAGAGGTCGCACCCTGCAAGGTCAATGACGAGAATTATTGATTTACCATTCATCTGCTCCCGAGGTCATTAGAAGCCGTGATGATAATCGCTATTATGGATGGATATTTTAAGCCATGGAAGGGGATAGAAGAAAGAAAATGTGAAGCAAAATATGTGTGTTTGAGGGAGGCGACTCCAAAGTAAATTCTCTCATCACGCTCACCCAAGCCACGGGAGTAACCAGGAAGCAAAGATGTAATTAAAAAAGGGAAATCACAGCAGAAAATGTGCCCCAATATCATTTATAGGCGGATGATAACTGGTCTAGATACGGAATGATGATGGAATGATACTAGAGAAACTCAAATTTCTGCATTAGTTCATTTACGCTGGTAGGAACCGAGGGGACCATGCCAAAGATCCGGAGACCGTCGTGGTGCTGATTCATCTGAAAGGACCTAATATTTTCAGGACGCAAGACAAGAAAAGGAAGTTTGCATAAAAAAGTGAACACCTCGGTTCCACCTAAACTAATTACACCTTCATTCGCCGGATGTGTCCAACAGGCCGACCAGCATCGTTCTCTCTCCTTTAACACCTGCGCCATCAAATTTTGGCAAGCAAATGCAGGAGAGATGAAGGCCCAGCTGAAGGGGAGGAGACAGGCAAAAACACACACCCACGGCCATTGGGCCATAACAACCGCACACCTGACTGTGGTAGGCCACGTGCAAACACTGCTGCTCCCACTGTCCAGGATGGCTTGATGTGGTATTTTTTAAATTTCTTTCCGAATTTCTGCAGTGTACAAAAGATGGCAATCACATATGGAGTGACCTTTATAGAAGTGGTCTCAAACTGCAGCCTTTAGTGTGCATTTGGCGATATTGGGGTCATCTGCGTTGACGCTGTCCTCCTCCTCGGTTTTGATGTGCGCGGAAACACATATATCAATCAATCAATTTTTATTTATATAGCGTCTTTTACAATCAAAATTGTTTCAAGGCGCTTTCCAGAATCCCAGGGCCTGACCCCAAACAAGCAACAGTGGCAAGGAAAAACTCCCCTTTGACAGGAAGAAACCTTGAGCAGGACCAGGCTCATGTAGGGGGACCCTCCTGCTGATGGGGGGCTGGGTAGAGAGAGAGGAGAGGAGAGGAGAGGAGAGGAGAGGAGAGGAGAGGAGAGGAGAGGAGAGGAGAGGAGAGGAGAGGAAACCATGACCCAGTGGGGTGACAGAGGCCTGTCAGGTGATCATGTTTCTGGACCCCGGCAGCCTCGGCCTATAGCAGCATAACTAAGATGTTAACCTAATGATTAGACGACCCCCTGAGTATGATAATTTGTCTGTCTATGATAGTAACTAGGACTATGGAATTAGTGACAATAAGCTTTTTTAAAGAGGAAGGTTTTACGTTTACTTCTTGCCAGCAGATTTAGATTGGCTTCTATGTCGCCCGCTCTGGCCCCCGGAATGCACCTAACTATGGTCGCTGGAGTCGGCTTCACGTAGCGCAAAACAGAGTCGCCAATTACCAGGGTCGGTTTCTCAGCGGATGCGTCGCCAAGTGGGGAAAAGCGGTTAGCCACGGGAAGCGGGTGGTGGGGCACCGTGGGCCTTTGGTTTGGGCTACGCTTCCTGCGAACCGTCACCCAGCCGCCCTGGCTAGCCGGCTGCTGCCGGGGGACCGCTAGCTGTAGCTACGCTAGGCGGCTCCGCAGCAGCTAGCTTCTCCGGGCTACCTGACGCAACTCCAGCTAACTCCAAAATGCGAAACCGCGTCTCAAGGTCACTAAGTCTCGCTTCCAGGGCCATTAATAAACTACACTTTATGCACATATTCCCTTCACTAAAGGAGGCAGAGGAGTAACTAAACATTTCACAGACTGAACAGACACAGACACCGGGTGAAACAGACGGTGCTGTTTCATGCCATGCTCATGCTAATAATCGGCCCTGTATTTGTTTAATATGGATTATTTCTCCCTGTTGTTATCGAGTGACTGTTATTATCGAATGAGTAGATTTTCCCGAGTATTAAATTTTAAATAAAATGATTCCAACACACACCGTGCACCAACGAACTCTATTGAGAAGACAGGAAGTGACGCAATACGCTACCCAACGGAAGGGGGCGCACATGGGCATAGTCTAGCATTAGCATAAAGACTTTGTTCAGAGTCAAAACATTAAAGAAACACCAAAGCCATTTTCAAAGATATACACAAATACGTCAAAGCCAAGATTAAAGCCAATGCCATGAGCGAAAAAGGTATAGTCAACAAAGTTCCTCTGCTAAATACACTAACAAATTGTTTAACATTGGCTGTTGAGTTGTGGTACAAAGCAGAAATGGGTGTCTCTTCCAATAAACGCAAACATGAGGAATCCTCAAAATCAGGTGACTACACCAGCCAAATCCATGTTTTTCATGCTGGCCTGATTCGTTTAATACAAAAGTTTGAAGCAGACTGCTTTTACCTCACAATCAGAGAACAGCACCAGTCCATCCACCAGCGCAGGGGACCACGGTAGGGTGGTGAGCAAAAAGAGGAAGGTCAGCTCTGAGTGCAGGCGAACGGCAGCACACAGAACAGTTTGCAGCGAACCCACTCCTCGAGTAGGACCGAAGGAGGTGTCAAACCTGGGCAGAAAACGAAAGGCCCAGTCAGACCCAGAAGCTCTCAGGAAGAGACAGAAGACGGAATCAGTGAGAGTTCCCCACAATGTGTCCCCTCTTCCTGAGCTGCAGCCATCTACCCTACCAAAGACCAAGCATGTCTTGGTGCCCATCAGCAGAGGTGAGCTTATTGTGGAGGGTGTGTGTGTGTGTGTGTTTGTGTGCACTACAGCTGTAATAAATCTGTGTTTGCAGAAGAATATCAGAAACAGTACGTAGAAGTTGACCAGCTGGGAGAAGGAGGTTTTGGAACAGTGTATTCTGGTTATAGAAGGGACGATTTATTTCCAGTAAGTATTTTTATTTGAATCACACCAAACACACATACACATAATCGTCACTGCTCTCCTTGACACATGATTCTTTCCTGCAGGTGGCAATCAAGCACATTGATAAAGACTTGGTCAAATACCAGTCAGTGGTAAGGCTAACTTTGATCCTACCATCAGCTGTTGAACTTAGTGTGGAGCTCAGCAGTAAACCAGCAGTTTACCAGCAGTAAACCACAGACGAGCATGTTGTGTTCCTCTCTTCAGGTGGTAAACGGTGAGCTCCACTGCGTCCCACTGGAGATGATGCTTATGGTGATGACAGCAGGGGACTCTGTAGGGGAAAATGCCGTCATATCACCATTAGCATGGACCAGCCTGGATGATGAAGTGCTACTGATCATGGAGAGGCCAGAGCATTGCACAGTCCTGTTTGACTACATTGACCGCCAAATAGACGAAGGTCTGGCTAAGGTAATCACGCTGGCTCGTGATCGTGTTACGGTGGACCGCCACCCACTGCTGCAGAGCTCGGACTGATAATATCTTTGGATGTTCTTTAACTCCTCTTTTTGTCCATCAGGAATTCATGAGGCAGCTGGTGGAAGCTGCAATTCACATCCATAAGGCGGGCGTGTTCCACCATGATCTAAAACCCGAAAACATACTAATTGAATACGATGAAGCTCGGCTCATTCCTCGAGTGCGCATCATCGACTTTGGTTGTGGCTGTTTTGTCACGCCGGGATATCACGGCTACGTCGGTACGACTGAACTCATGCTGACGTCTGATTGGGAGATTTTCAGTTGACACTTTAATTCAAAACCTTTTTCTTTCCTTACAGGAACCTCTTGCTATCAGCCTCCAGAGTCTAACACCCAGGGAACTTATGAAGCTGGCCCGACCACCGTCTGGCAACTCGGATGCATCCTCCTCCAACTAATGAGTAAAATGATTGACTTGTTCGCAACAGGGATGCAGCACTGCGAACATTTCCTCGCGTACACCATAATGGAGTTGGAAGTGTCTGAAGGTAAAAAGATGCTACTGCTTCTTCTCTTCATTAATATTTTGCAATTGTCTGAACTTGTAATTAATGAAGTCAGCTTCTGTGATAATAAGGTCACTTTTCTCTCCGTCTACCCTCCTCAGACTGCAAGACGTTTCTGAAGAGCTGTTTCCTATTCAACCCGGATCAGCGTATTACCCTTGAACAGATGAGGTGCCACCCATGGTTCAGTTCAAGTGTCCCACCAGAAGCGTAGCTCTGAGGTTATTTGAGAGCCGATGTCCCTATTTTTTTATTAACTGTAATTTTCAGGAAATGTGAACCTAACATAATATGTAACCCTTTATCACTACTGCCTAAGTAAACATGCTATTATCCTACATGTCATAATTTTGGAGAAAATGGCTGGTGTCTGGTCTCTGCTGTTTTTCTACGCAACTATTTTTATTATACACCCAGCCCAGATGGGCCAACATGGGGACCATGTGGTGGACTTGGTCCTGGGTGTATGCTTTTAGAGGTCGCTCAAAAAATGTTACCCAAGTTTTGGTGTCTAACTGCTGAAAAAAACAAGTCTTCCAAGTCTGAGGCTCTGATCCAAAAGAGACCCAGGTGGCTTTGAAGGACATTCATTTAGTGTACATTTTAACAACACGTCATTATTTATTCTAAAAATTGAGAAGAAAAAAATTCAGGTACTCAGCAGCTGAAAGAAACACAATAAAAACACACCAATACAGAAACAAAACAACAAAAGCTTACACCAATTAACATAACCAAACTAACCTAAAACACACTAATTAATTAAAATACCGACCTAAACCATTCTGAGAAAAACCCTCATCAGGTCACACAGACCTGCACCACGAATTCACACATTCAAACACCCAATGTTCGACCGTGGATCTGGATTCCCTCAGTCCGTGAACTCAACACAACCAGAGACCCACGATTGCTGTCCAAGGGATGCAGCAGCTGCAACTTTCACCACCCAATCCAGTGGTAAATCCCGCCACAACGAGGAGGAGATGCAAGGAGCCCAACGATCGCACCAGGCCAATGTCCAGCAGGAACAGCAGCCACCAAGATGGGGAACCCCCGGCCACCGAATGAATCCAGCTGTCCCTCCGCGCCCACAGGCCCTGGAAGCCACCGAGCCAGCACCAAAGCCCTTCGCGGCAGCCCGTGTTCGTCAGTCCCGCAGCCAAAGATCCATATCACCAAAGGCAGCACTTAGCGAGCAGCCACCCGATCAGGAGCAGCGAGCATCAATGAAGCAGCCACTCTCCTGTGCTCACCTCTCGATGGACTCCGCCATATGTCCGGACCAAACCCTCGGGAAAGAAGCACGTACCCAAAAGCCAGCGGTCAAACAAGGTCTTTCCTGCTGTGACACAAACCACGAATGGTTTAACGACCCGCAGGACATTGTCAGCCAGGGACCAAAACGGGATGCAGTAGCCAGAAGGCCGACGGAAAGAACCACCCAGGAAAGGAGAGTCATGGCGAGAGCAAGGGAGGTCTCAGGGCAAGTGACCGACATGCAAGTGGTGTGCAGGCAGGGCCTATTATTGCCCCCCCCAAAGACTATTAGGCTAGATTGCCAACTAGAGGCACCTGTCTGGCCGAGCTGGGGGCAGGTGCTCAATCAATCAATCTTTATTTATATAGCGTCTGTTACAATCAAAATTGTTTCTAGGCACTTTACAGAATCCCAGGACCTGACCCCCACACCAGGTTTTCCCCAAAAGGTGCTCCAATTGTCTACAAAGGCCACCTGGTTTTCGGGGCACCACCGTGACAACCAGCGACGAAGCGACGACATGCGGCTAAACATCTCATCGCTGGCCAGATTGGGGAGGGGACCAGAGAATGCTACAGATCCAACATCGTTTTTGCGTAGTTGCACACCGAACTCTATGTTAATTTTGGTGACTTCCGACTGACAAAGCCGGGTGTCCTTTTCTCCGACGTGAATAATAACTTTACTGAATTCACGTTTACTTCTTGCCAGCAGATTTAGATTGGCTTCTATGTCGCCCGCTCTGGCCCCCGGAATGCGCTTAACTATGGTCGCTGGAGTCGGCTTACGTAGCGCAAAACAGAGTCGCCAATTACCAGGGTCGGTTCTCAGCGGATGCGTCGCCGAGTGGGGAAAAACGAATAGCCACGGGAAGCGGTTGGTGGTGCACCGTGGGCCTTTGGTTGGGCTACGCTTCCTGCGAACCGTCACCCAGCCGCCCTGGCTAGCCGGCTGCTGCCGGGGGACCGCTAGCTGTAGCTACGCTAGGCGGCTCCGCAGCAGCTAGCTTCTCCTGGCTACCTGACGCAACTCCAGCTAACTCCAAGCTGCGGAACCGCATCTCAAGTTCACTAAGTCTCGCCTCCAGAGCCATTAATAAACTACACTACACATATAGAGCATTTGCATTTATCCTGGTGGTCAAACATGTTTTCAGAACAAAAACAACCAATAAGTCATTTAATGATGTGAGGATCACTGAACTATTTCTGCAATCTAAGTTTTGGGTCTTTAGCGCAGTGCTCCACGGTCTCAGCTCTCCACCAGCACTAATTATAACCCTCATTAAAATCCCAGGCGGCAATTAAAGTGCTCGTTAGAATTGCTAATCATCTTCTAGCTGCAGTGGACAAGACACCAGCCATTTCACTTCTCATCATGCAAACAAATCAACATTTACGGATCACTCTGGGAGGATTTGGCCTGTAAAGAGTTTAGCTGCCGACCAGTTGCATATTTGGAGGTCCTTCCTGGTGGACAACCAGGAGGCTTTGATTCTATCATCATGTGACAAAAATGTTGCAAAATGTTTGGAATTTTAACTGCAATGGTGGGTCAGAAGTGTTGACTCATCCATCCCCAATCATTCCAAATTAAATCTGTTTGAAACCAAACATACAGGGACAAACAACCTTAAGATGTTTGTTTTTTTTAATGTGAATTAATGGTTTTTTTGCGAGGTGGGGGTGGTCGATATGTTTTGGAAGTTTTCCTGATAAAGTTTCCAAGGGTTTTTAGACAAAATAAAGCTTCAGAGGTGCCCCCTGCTGTGAACAATCAAGTGCAACGAAACGTCCTAGAAAACAGGCCATTCGATTCGTTACGGCCTCCTGACTGATTCAGGTCTTGCAAGCAACTGCAGTCATTTGATTTTGCGTGTTGAGTGATGTAGCCACGCCGAAGGGGCGCCGGGATGTCAAGCGACATGAGGATCGGGCCGCTGCTGCACTGTTGTGCCTTCGGAGATCTAATAACATTTTGGAGCTTATTATTAAAAAAAGAAAAGAAAAGAAATAGAAACGACGCCTCAGGAGATGTGAAATAACTATGCAGATCAAGGTCGTGTGATGGGCCCCGCAGAGAAGAGTACACACACAGAAACACACCCAATTCCACTTGGGTCTGATTCCTGCTGAGGTTTTTTGCAGAGCTGAGCCCGTTTACTTTTCAAAGCCAACAAAAATGTCATTCCATAAAGAACGTCTGATTAAAAACACAAATACAGGGTGTGGATGCTACAACGTCTCCCAATGAACGTGATGACGTGATCAGAGGGAGCTTCTGGAGCTTCAGAGTCCAGTGAGAGGCCAAATCTGGTCCCCTGTCTTTCAGCAACTTAGAGATGTTTAGAAACTTGTTAAATATTATAAATTAGCATATTTGTCGGTTTGCCTTGCCCAGTATGAGGTCACCAATTAAGAAAGTTGACCAATAAACCCAACTGGCTCAATAGGAGGCAGCGTGGCTGGTTTGATCCGAGTCTTCTCCAAACACCTCGCAATAAACTTCCAGCAGCAGCGGAAGCTTCACTTCCTGTTCTGGTGCACAAGAATTCCCTTAATTCCCTGTCAAATCTTTGTCATGGCAGTTGTGGTGAGGCGACACGTTAAACGAGGTCCATATGGGCGCGTGTACTGAGAGGACGCGTTCAGGGAGCGTTTGAGGAAGCGCACGTCATGCGGAGTCTGTTGTGGTCGCCAGTGATGAACATCCTGGGGTGGATGAGGTAAGCGGCGGCCATCTGCTGCTCTGCTGGCAGGTGGTGTGGATAATGATGTGTCGCAGTGATGCAAAGAGGGGGCAGCAGTCGACATATACCTGCAGCGGGCCCACGCCGCTTTGTTTTTTCTTTTTTTAAAACCATTTTTTTCAGACTGCGTGTAACCTTCAAAGTAGGGTGGTAAAAAGGAGGAGCGGGTTATACCACAGCCAAACACTAGATGGCATGTCTAAGGCCTGGCAGCAGCCTTTGAGCTCTTTTATGGACGCTCCATGTGCTGGTGCTGCTGTGTGTCCCTGATGTCACATTGATGGACCAGAACCAGGTCAGTAAAAGTTCCCAGTGTAAAATATTTCCTCTCTTTTAGCACAGACTTTTGTTTGTCTGTCAAAAAGGGTGACAACCTGAGGATCTAACCCTTGACTTCCGTTTTTGTTCTTCTTTGCATGAAATGACAGTGTTTGCGCGATGCTGTGCAACATGTCTCCATATGTTTTTATTACCAGCCCCTTTTTATTCTGATGTCTACTGTTAACCACACGCTGGTGTGTAGGGGATCACGGTGTAGGATGTAAATAAAACAGCGAACCACGCAACTGACACTGCAGAGGACCACAGATGAGCTGCTGATGTGCAGTTTTATTTAAAGGAAGCAGGTGGCCGTCTTAATGTGTGTGTGAGAGAGTTTGAACGCATAAATAAATCAACTTGTCGAGTGAGCTGGATGGAATGTTTCACTCTTTGTGAATGTGTCATGTGATAAATGCAGTTTAACATTTTAAGCACAGGTCAAGAGAGACCCACACACACACACACAGACACACACACACATACATATACACACACACACAGGCATGGATTATGATATTAAAATAGTCGGACTATAAATGACTGGGACTGGGGCACAACAACTGATGCAAAAAAAAAGTTCGAGAGACCTTAAGAAAAGGGTTGCAGGTTCTAATCCCTCAGCCAACCTTCGACAGCTCCACTGATTTTCAATGCTGACAGTGTGTGTTGAGAATTGGGCAACAAGTGGATTGCACCTAAACAAAATGTTAAATGTGTCAAAAATGTGACTGTGTTGTCTGGAGGCAGAAATGGAGGGGGTTGTGAGGCAGTGCTGCCTTGCTGCTACTGCGGGATGACTTTTTTGCAGTGGTTGGCATCAGGACAGAGTATATACCGGTATGTCTTCTCCATCTGTAGGATGAGTGTTTCTGCATATCTGAACTATAAACTCTACAGATGCTGTTTGCGTCACACAAAGCTTTCACCCTCCCGCAGGATTGTTGGTATTAATTCTTTAACGGTGAGCCAGTTCTTACCCTGAGGTAAATGAGAAAAGTAAACAGACTTTTTAAAGTTCAGCCATTTGAGTTTCAAAGCGAGATGATCCAAAAAAAAAGGACTCAAAACTTGAGTTTAATGAGTTACTTGAGGAGAATTCTCAGAAGAATTTGGAATTGACCAAATTAAAACCTAATTAGGCAGACTTAAACAGATAAGGGAAGATAAGGACGCCGCCAAAGATAATCTTCCATCAACGCTCTCCACTCTACTCTTTCTCTCAACAGCACCGTAGCACCAATTAGGGCTGGACTTTCACATTAGGAGGTGAACAAAGAACTTGAAGGACAAATTGACTTGATGGTTTTGGGATGTGATGCTGCCAACGAACAAATCAAAGGATGCTCAGGGTTTGTTTTTTTTGTAATTTAGCAAAACATATAAGAGTGCTACACTTTTATTTCCATGTTAATATCTAATCATGAGACAGCCTGTCTGAGATCTAGAACTATTGCACTCACATGAAGAGGCTGATAGCATGTGGCAAGGATTATGACAAATGCTGAGGACTCACCAGTTTAGAGTTTAATTTGAAAGCCTGTATTTGGCCCTTAGTCCTTGTGAGGAGATCGACGTTTAATTGTTAAAATAAACTGCTTAATTGTGTCCGTCCAACAAACTCTTAAAATGCATGTGTTCTTCTGAATGTCCTGGCAATAAATTGGATTTATGGGATAGATTACATGCCTCAGCCAGACTGAAGGAGATGGAAACAGTTTGATGAGTGCTACGACGAGACTTGAGTCACCATGTGCTTCTTTTTTGCCACTGGTTGAATTGTTTGTTGATGTTGCGGTCTGTGACATAGGTCAACTGCGGAAAAAGTCCAACGCTAACAAGCTAAAGGGGCTGTATCACCAATAACCAGAATGGCTATTTATCAGTCACTAAATACCTCTAGTGGTAGCGTTCAGGGACACGATCAATATAAGCAATTGTAGCTATAATAACTATATAAACTTACTGTGCTAGCAGCAGTGGCAGGGATTGGCAGGTGTAAAGTGATCTCTGGAGTCCAAACACCAGTGATGGAAGAGACTAAACCCTGATGCAGGTCAGGCTGTTAAAACAGAGATAGGATGGACTATGTTTTCTGCCCTGATTGGCCGTCAAGATTATTTCATGTTAGCTATATATACTTGGTGATATGCTTAAGCTTATATGAAGAGTCAACAAATCCCACCACAAACCTGCCAGAGTATCATTATTGCTGATGGTCTGATACCGAATGGTTGGTGGGTGGGTGGACGTAGCCGTAAGGGACGAGCAGGTCGGGTCAGAATCATTTGTCTTACAGGTGCGAACGAGACGGGAGATAAAATAACCTCAGAGAGAGCTGGGTGGAGAAGGAGGAGAGCAAAAGACGCAACAAATCAAATTTCAATAGATCACCTGCAGTAAAAACAACTGTGCTGACTGAGAGGAATGGCTGTATCATCTGCTATGTGGGCCATAATGCTGATCTTATCAATACGAATGAACTTAATTGATTGATTGTGGCGGCGGGGAGGTCAGTGAAGCAACTCAGCTGTTAGCATGAGGCTGGTTTTGTCATCATTGCAGAATGATGAGCGATGACGTGACCTGTGAAACTTTCATTATACATGTGTCAGGGAGGCCATCGGCTGTGAGACATGAAGACAGATAGTACAAGAGATAACACAGATTACGAGAGCCTTATCGAGCAGCCTCCATTTTCCTGGCCTCAGTATTAAAGCAGTAGCACAGCAGTAGCGTCAGCTCAAAGCCACTTGAGTCTGCGTGTTCTCCCCCATTTTCTCCAGTTATCCCAGATCCTTCTCATCTCTAAATTATGAATAAGCTGCTTATGGAGGTCTGCAAGAAGCATTGATGGACTATAATAGAGTAGAAAACAGTGAGGACATGAGGGGAAGGTGAGAGAATGGCGTGCACATTTCAGAACTTCCATTCCAAAATTATTAAAGTTCCCTTGAAGTGAATTTACTCCATTAGGACTGAGAAAAATGTGCATGTGCTTTGTGGTGTGGTGCACTTTCTCTCACTCCTCAGCATAAATCAGCTATCAGTGTTTTGTTTCCAACAGTCAATGAACATGAACATTATTGACTGGAGATTGAATTGCCCCTGGATATGACTCTCTCACTATGGTGCGTGCGTGCGTGTGTGTGTGTGTGTGATGAAATATTTTGTATGAAGGGGTGTCAGTGGCATTATTCAGAACTACCTCTCATACTGTACATACATATGAAATGCTCTCACTCACTACTTAAAGCTCTCACACAAACAACTGAAATCCTCTCACACATTGTAGTGGGAGAATAATTTCAGTGCTGTGTGCGATAGTTTCACTTGTATGTATGAGAGCACTTCAGTAAAACCAGAAGGTGTTAAGAGCTGGTTTGGCTGGTTAACAGCATTTGCATTTATTGAACAATTGAAAATACAAACTCTCAGAGAGGATAATAATAACATAGGTAATAGTACAGGCGAATTGTCAGCGTAGTACAAAAGCGTGCTGGTTTACAAGGTGGTTCACGTCAGCCAGGTTGTTCGCAACACTTATGCCTGCAAATACAGCTGATACACCATCGGGATTATCAACTGCGACAACGGTCGGGCAGCAGCCGACCACTTCAACTCTGGGCCGGGACAATGCGATAAGAATCATAATTTCAAATACAGGCTAGCAAGTACAGAATGACTGCATAATAATAAAGAGAGGGAAAGAAGGCAGAAAATAGATGAGAGCAATATCATAAAATAGGGAAAGAGAGTTTCCAAATAAACACATTAAACCTTGTGCGGACAGAAAGTATTTTAAGAGCTTTTTTGTTTCAATTTAATTTTTAAAATCAGACTTAAAGATTAAAAAAGACGTCTGATTCGAAGGTTCCTTCATGTAGAATCTACACATAAAATAAGATTCCCAAGGAAAGGCATTATTGTCGTTACTATTAAAATAGCCCAAAATAACATAACATGTTAGAACATAACATGTTATTTTTCATAGTGTAATAAATGTTGGGAACGATATGGCTGACGGGAATCATGTTGTAAACTGCCGGCAGCCCTCGAAATTTACTGGAACGCCTTAACTGAAATGCTCTCACACATTTTAGTGAAACAGCATTTTGCTAGTGTGTGTGAGAGCTTTCGGCGTGTGTGAGAGTGTTTAACATGTATGTGTGAGAGGTAATTCTAAGTAATGTCTCTGATGGCCCCTCATTATTAATGGCGTCTCCCTGCAGCTCCAACAAATGGGATCATTTTTGGTATTATTATTATTCTATGGCCTAAACTATTTCACCACAGCTTGAACGGCACAGTTTGGCTTGAGAGTTCTTCATATCATTCCTGATGCAATGGGCAGGACAGGGTTGTGCTAAAACACATGAGCATAACGTGAACATCAAGCGTTTTTTTTTTGCTTCCCATTTAGGGATAATTCAGGTATTAACCAAAGCAGGTTGAGATTAAACAATCTATTGCAACACTAATTGGCATGCTGGCTGGCACGGATGTGTTTTCATTATGCTTTGTGCTCAAGAAGGCTCTTTTTTGCACAATATTCTCTTATTAATGCTTAATTTTCTCTTGCTGGTACTCACAAAACACGAACGAGGAGTGTTTCCGTGCATGCTGTGTAAAGGAGCTTGACTTCCACACAATAGTTTAGCTTGGAAAAGGTTTCACAGGATCCTCTGAGTCCCAGCGAGGCATCACCTCAGCAGAGGTGACATTTGAGAAGAGGACACAGAAGGCCTTCTATCTCTTGTTCTTTTTCCAAGCTTCCTCTCTTTCCTGACATAACTTCTAAATTATTTTATTACTGTCCCAAGGGAGGACAAAGCCACTGATATGAGACCAAAATCTGTTTTCTAAGCTTCCATTAAGCTTTTTTTTGGGGGGATAAGCCTTAGTCTTTGAAAGTTCAACTGATTTTCCTACTAAAATTACTTGAATTCCCACCAGAAATCTTGTTTACACAAGCAGCTCAGTAAAGGATATGTTCAAGTTTTAAAAGACTCTCTTGTTTCTCTCAGGAACAAATCTTTTTTGTCTCATTTGGGTATTGTGATGGTTGGAGGTCGAGTTCTTGGATCGATTGGAACATCAAATACTTCACTTTATATTTCTGTCTTACTATTGCTGTCCGTCTTCTCTGTGGCTATGCTTTCTGAGATTTAGGATTTCAAAAATAGATTGCAGTACAGCACAGTTCATATAGCGTCACACTGAGAGCCTTTTCCAGCACTTTTTCTGTTTCCCAGGCTCTGCTGAGCGACCCAAAGGAACACCGGGTGGACTGGTAACACAACACAGATCTGCAGTTTAAGCTGAGTTCCACTGGTGTCGTTTACAAGCCATTCAACTTCACACCTCCAATGTTTTTGAACGTTCTGGCTTGAATTTTGTATATCGGACAGCATGGGTTTGGAGAGTGAAAAAGTAGTAAACCGAATCCCCCCTCGCAAAAAAACCCAAAAAAAACACCTCGATCTTGAGTGATCATTATTCAAGACAGAGTCAGAATGGAGAAACAAACCTCCGAAGCAAAGAGGGCAGTGTGTGTGTGTGTGTGTGTGTGTGTTAAAATATGCATTCTACTAGCAAACTGAGGACACCCAACTTTTGGGATGTTGGAGTAACAACAAGAAGAAAACATCAAAACATGAAGACTTCCACACAGATATGCAGTAACAAGCTTCTGAATACCATTTTATCACCACCATTTGAGCTGCTGGGCTCATGACAGCTGATGCGTTCATGCGAGTCATCACAAACTCTGACAGTCTTCACCTTGTTTTCGTGACAGGTAACTTCTGGCCCACCTGTGATCGTCTGGAATCCTCTTGAGCTTTATCTGTCACAGCAGATTGCCCTTTGTTGAACTCAGTACTGATGCAAACGCTGAGATCAAGGATGCATCCCAGCAGTCACAGCAGTTCCAGAGAAAACATATAAAAGCTATTTAACAGACTAATAACACACCAGGTTAAAGCAGATAGATCCCATACATTCATATTTACGGTGAGTGTCTGCCTTTGTCCATTCTCTTTATACCCTCTGTCCTCTGTCCAGGGAGAGGAGAAAGCACATTTCTTACCAGGCCCGACAGACAGACAGACAGACAGACAGACAGACAGACAGACAGACAGACAGACAGACAGACAGAGTGAATTTTGAAAGCAGTTTTATTTGCCGCTCTTGCAAAAGAACATAGATATAATTTAGATCTTTAAAAAACACTTACTCAGAATAAATAGATACATAAATAAATAAATAATCTATCTAATCTACATCTCCAAACTGCAAAGAGTCACCTGCTAAAAAACAAAGGACATGATTAAAACGCCAGACCTGCTCAAAAGAGTCCAGATCTCCAGCTGCCTTGTGAAAGTTAAAATCAATGAGGAGTCTGGACTTGGTGCGGGTTCAACAATAAAACCCTCCACCATTTCACTAATGGTTGACACGAATGAGTTTCCAGGGAGGATGCTATGGAGGACTCTCCAGTGGACGTCAGCATGTCTCAGAGAGTGGAGGCTTGTTCAGTGCTCTCCACTGAGGCCTGCAGTCTAGAGTCAGGCCAGGGTGTGTCAGTTCTCTGGTTCAGTCTGTGCCTGTTCATGGTCTTCACCAGCATCTTGTACAGCGTCTTTCCAGATGCATCCTGTATGGAAACAGATGCCGAGGTTTTCAAAAGGGGACCTGAGCAGTCTTTAAAATCTGGTGCCAAAAAAATGACAGGGAATGCTTCCTCCTCTACCACCGTGGTTATGATGAGGTCAGGAGCAGGTGGTCATGGCAGGAAAGCTTGGTTTTCCAGTGGTCCAGCAGCTTTTGCACAGTCCTCTGCGAACATAATCCCAGCCGGGCAGCAAGGCCAGAGGGGTCATCCATCTGAGGGCCTGACAACGCCACCTCCTGGCCCAGTGTGACAACTCCTGCAGTCACCATCTTCCTGGCCATCGACTCCCCCACCCAGCTGGGAAGGTCCAACCTGGTCCCCCATAGGACCAGCTTTTGCTGGATCCAGTATGCTGATTCCACCTGCCCCCTCCCTTCTTTAACCAACATGTTCCACACCTTAAAAACACTCTTATAAAAATAAGGCAGGGGAGAGGCACTCATTTCTGTGTTTATTAAAAACAAACTAAAATCTTGACCAAGGCCATTAAAAAGCCACAGAATACAGTGGGACAATGGTCTCCACAGAGTGTCCTTTGGTCCAGTTAGTAAATGCTGCAAGAACTGCAAAATAAAGGCATCGCTCCTGCTAGCTAAATGGACCAACCCCTGACCCCCCTCATCTTTAGGAAGGAAAAGAACACTCTGTGGAATCCAGTGTGGCTTGTACCATATAAAACTAACTAAAACCCATTAAATCTGACTAAGGAGGGGAGCCAGAGGGTCAGCACACATCATCTTGGGCCACAGGGTGGAGGACACCGGATTATTCACAATGAGTGTCCTGCCGCTAAAGGACATTTTCAGGAGAAGCCACCTCCACTTCTCTAGCCGACCTTTAACTCTCTCTAGGGAGACTTCCTAGTTTTTCCTCCATAAAGTCGTCTTACCCCAGGAAGAGCCCACGGTACCAGATTCCCCCTGTCTTCCACTACTGTCACTGCTGTCACCTGTTGGGCACACGGTAGGTCTGGTCAGGGTGAATGATGGACGACATCGTCTCCCTCAGTCTAAGGGCCAGAGCCTTACAGGATTTTGTAATCCGTGTCCAACAGTGCCACCGGCCTCCAGTTCTTTAAGTCCTGCGGGTCACCCTTCTTTGGCAGCAGGGTGATGACAACCCATGGGCAGCCTGCCCACTTTCAGGCTGTCAGAGACCACCTCCAGTAAGTCACCACCGATAATCCAAACGCGGCGCTCGGCCATTTTGCGGCAAGTCAGCTTCTCAAACTCCGCAGGTGCGGTAGCCACCACCGGCATGACGCCAACCAAACGTGGCACCCACCCACTCATTCACTCACTCACAAACACACACACAACTCAATCTACAACCCTTCTACACCAAAAAATATAGAAAATAACTCATACACACAATCACCCACAAGAAAGAATTAAGTTTTCCTCCAAAAACTGCACAAAAGGAGAGAGAGAGAGAGAGACCTGTGACGTTGTTTGGGCACTAAAAAGTTATTACAGAAAGGAAAAGCACAATTTTAAGAAGTTTTGGTTAGTGATGAAAGGGGGAAAATGTCGAGTGTGTTCAATGTCATCTGTCACGTGAATCAAGACTGAGTGAGTTGCTGTGTTTCATCTTTTCATTCACCTGCTGCATGAGACCAAAATTACATAAAATAAAAAATATAACTATCATTGAGCAGCGTCCATTGTTCCTCTAACACCTAAAAATCACGTCTTCACGCAATGACATTGTCACAGACCATGACAGTTTCTCTCATTTGCTCTTTCTTTACTGAAATACAGAGTGGAGGGACGTCGGCAGCGTCAAATGAATGGAAAGGCGTCACGAACCAGATGAGAACCCAAATGCGACACAGGAGTCTGGCTGAACACCGCTGTATTGTCACAGACAACAGACAGGAGTCACCAGGGAGCGAGCAGAACACAATAGTCGGGGACAGGCAAGGTCGAGATCGGGCAGGCAGGCAGACAGAGTTCACAGGGGAGCAGGCTAAACAGAATGGTCAGGAACAGGCAAGGTCAGAACCGGGCAGGCAGGCAAACAGGAATACGCTGGAAAGTCATCGGGAACGAATAACGATCTGGCAGGGAGCAGGTGTGCCTCCGGGGATTAAGATGAGCGTTCTTTAGAGTCCTGATGCACAACAGGTGTGCGGGGCGAAGTCACGGGCATGATTGCCCGCAGCTGTGACAGAAAGGTTTTAAAAGCAGACTTATTAAGATTTAGGGTGATTGCTTTTACTTTAGGAATCGCATTGTTCTCTTTTTTTCATACAAACACCTTAGAATGGATGTAAAAATAGAAGTTGTAATCCCTGTTGTCTCTGTCGTCTGCCATTAACACCCACACCTGTGTTTTCACACCAGTGTTGAGGTGTATGTAGACTGCGGGAAGATAGCAGCTAACGGGAAACAAAATGCTCTTCTATGAATAAATCTGCGTGTTTCATTTTAGTTGGGGGTGACAGAAAAGGGAGAAAACCATTAATTAACCGATAAGTTGGATAGATCCTGCTGACTGACATGGAGGTCAGCCACAGCCATAAAACAACACAAATTTCCTGGAACCTTTCTCTGCTCCAGCAATCAAAAGCCTGAAAGCGGGGCCATAGGTCAGGGCGATTACGGTTTTAATCTCACTTAGAGCATCTATTCATTTAATGGACTACAGCTCTTTGATAAACCTGAAGTCTTAAATGTTTATCGAACAGGCAGACAAAGATACTCAGCCCAAAATGACTGGACTACTTCTGGACTACCTGTTTAAAATATTTCCATTGTTTATTATTTTATATTTGGTTTTTTTGGTTTTTTTCAGGCCCAGGCTGCCCCAGGGTGCCCTCCACTTTGGCAACCACTTATTTCGCCAATGCCAATAAATAAATTGTTGTTGGAGAACTTTTCCACAATATATAATGATTTTACTGTAATTAACTTCATTTTGAACATGTTTTTTTATGTTATCATAATAATATTGTCTCATATCCTGCAGACACAGCTAACATGCCCCTTTAACCACATTCTACATTTATTACACATGTATAAAGTGGGTACTTTATTGAATGCCATGGTTGCACACCTAGGGCTTGAGCATTTTCTATAATACAGCGTTAATACTGTGCCATCCTGTGTCAAAAGAGGAAGGGGTGATTAGCTTAATCTGTATTCACCATTATGACAAAGGTGTCGGATGCTGTTGAGGTCAGCCCAGCAGTTCTGCTAAATATGTTTAAAGCTAAAATCCAGCGTAATGGGCTAATGCGTGCTCCACTGGCCTCAGATGTTCAGGGCACCATCTGGGTGTGCTGAGGCAGGTCAGCGGAAAACAAAACACACCCTGTAGTTACAATTAAAAACTCTTCACTCCGGGCAATACTGTTAATAAAGATAGACAGCTGAGTGACCTCTCAAATCCCAGCTCAGTCGAACACCACACGTCAGATGCCACCGGGGTAAATAGCCACTAACTGTAACGTGTGATAAACTTGGACCAGACTACAAGAGAATCCAACCCCATGGGATTAGACCCACAGAGTTGTAGGGTGAGGAGAAAAAAATGAAAATACCTTTTTCATCGAGGTCTTCAGCAACGTTTTTGATGATGACTGGTTGCATCTAAAATCAGGTCGGTGTTGTTTCTTTTTTTAAATTTGAGACACCTTTAGAAACGGTTCAGGAAGAGGTTTTATTTGTCAGCATCCTCACAGGAGGCACGTTGTTGCGCTCTTTTATTCCATCTCAGCCTCTTTTTCCATGCATGAAATCACCGTGACAACGAAGCACAGATTGTGTTCCGCATTCATTTTAATTGAACTGAACTAATAAACGACTGCTCTCAAGTGATGGAGCAAATGGGCAGAGAAAATAGATCTTGTAAATAAATAAATAATGCACCCACACGCAGATGCGAGCCAAAGGCTTGGAAGAATTAGATTGATTGCCGTGCTGCAGTCGGCGTGGCACAAGGGCAACAGGCGTCACGCTGCATGTTTAAGTTTTACTAAATCAGCTGGAAATGGCGAAAATATAGTCCAGCACAATGAATTGGACACTTTATTATTAATAGTGCAGACCTCAGAACTTGTAAGGACTTCATTTTTTTGGGATGTTTCTTTTATTTTGATCTGTCTGCCATTCTGTCATCTGCTCTAAATTCATCCGACCTTTACTAGCCTCTATGGAAATACTGGCTCTACTCTTGCCCCCGTTTCATGCTGAGTCTCTGTAGGCCTACAGGTCCTCCAGGCTTCCTCTGCAGTGATGCCAATCATTCATCTGGTCCATCAGTGGAGTCGTCCTAAGACCAGGCTGCCAACCAAGGAACATTTTGACCACCATTTTGCTGATGGTCTCTTTCATTGAAGAGTAATCATCCTAATAAGTCCAAATCAATGAGCTAATGGTCATTTATCCATTTCAGCATCTTTGAATTTAGCTAATGGATTGGTGGATTGGTGGAGTTAAGTGCAAGCGAGGGACGGTACAGGCATACAAATCCCAGAGGAGATCATATGTGATCCAAAATTTCTATCTGTGTGGTTAAGAAGACCCAAGGGGGAAAGTATGTACTGTGTCCATGTGAGGGTCATACTCTGATTAGTTATTGATCCAAGCACAGTAAATTCTCAAATGTTTGTTCCTAACTACTCCATAGACAGATTGCCTGCACATGTGTTTGTCTCTGGGTCCATCTTGAGAGCTTTTGAGAGCTTCTTCACAGGTATGATCATCAAAGTGCAGTAATGCTTTGGTTTGAGTGGGGTCAGGTAGAAAAACTGATGCTGCTAATTACCACAGTTCCACTACCCTCCGGAGCCCAAGCTCAAGCCCTATCTTCCTGCTCCTCTCACCCATCCACGAGCCTCCTGTGCTGGGCCAGCCTTCCCTTCCAGAGCTATCGGCTATAGCAACAGCACCACTGGTACCAACAAATTCACGTAGGCTGCGTTGCTTCTCTGTGAACGTGGTTGGAGACAGTTGTTCTTCTCTACCAGAGTACCAGCACCACAAAAAGGTTAAAATGCTGAGACTTTATTCACATAATATTATGACTGTTTTCTCATAACATCACCCTTTCTCAATTATTTCTCACAAAAATGTGACATTATTCTTGAAGTTGCTAAAAAAAATCCATGGTTAGCAAGGTCCATGTATAACTCAGATTGGGTTGAGTCTATGTTTGAGATGCTAAATGTTTTCATTTCTTTTATTTGAAAAATGAATTGAAATGTACGTATAATACTGGCTTATAAAATGAATGTAATTTAAACATATTGACGCTAAAATAAACATTTAATTATAAAAGTCAACAAGCAAACTAGAAGGTTGAAGGTAACATCTAAACAATTATGGCAATATTTTCAGATTGACTTGCTGCATCAAATTTGAAGATGTTGAAATTTCGCTGTTGACACTGTTTTGTTCTGAAAACTTTTTTTATAATGGCTTCACTTTTTCAGACAGAAATCTACATCCATTGAGAATGAGCTGCTGCTCTCCCAGGACCAGTGGGGGATGGTGGACAGGGAGACAGTGGTTTGAGGTCCAATGGTCTAAGTGACAGTGGTCCATGAGACAGTATTCTTGAGGCAGTTGCCTGGACGATAGTGGACTACAAGACAGGGATTTTGGGGAAGGTAGATATTTATATATTCGGTTTGGGGGCAGTTGCCCTACAGAGAGACAGTGGTCTTCCAGACAGTGCTGTGAAGACAGTTGCCTGGAAGATTATGGTCTAGGAGACATGGGCTTTGGGGAGACAGTGGTCTGGGAGACTGCAGCCTGTGATTCACTGCTGAGGCTTCACTAAGCGCTGCAGTTAAAGAAAAAACGAGCCAAGTATGTGTATTTTTGGGCAGACGGTGAGTCCCACAGGCTTTGGTGTATTATGACAACATACTAATGTCCCGAGGTACCCTTGAGCCAGGGACGGACCAGCTGGGATAGGCTCCAGCAGCTTCCCCATGACCCCAAAAAGGATAAAGGCATCAAGAAGAACAAAAATGAAGCTGATTTAGTTGAAATATCGTCGCCGATGACACGACAGTAGTGATGCAGCAGCACGAGGAAGGTGAAGAGTCAGAGACAGAGGGTGGCATTGTATTAAAGACAGGTCAATCATGAAGCGAGGCTACGGGACAGATGAGACAAGCTGATGGGAAAAGTTGTGCACCATCTTATTTAACAGACCTAGATGACAACAGACATTAGAACAATCGGAGCACACATGCATGAAATGAGAAATCAACTCCTGCGATGTAATGTGCAGGTCAAAGAGGACAGTCCTCCCACTGAATGATAGAAGGAGCTTCATTTGCTGAGTTTTTCACAGATTTGTCCTGCGGAATCTGATGGCATCTAATAAAAATGTAAAAAAAAGGAGGAGGTGAGAAACCCGATTTAAGACCTTCTCTTACACAGATTCTCTACAGAACTATTTTTGATTCTTCCTCCAGTTACACATCAAACAGGCTGGCCATCAAACATGAATCAAAGCAGTTCCAATGTTTGTCTGTACAGTACAGACAGATTAAATTTAAAAATAAATAAACCGCTCAGCAAGGGTGACCATGTTGATATTTTAGCCCTCATTATTTCTCTGCTTGGCTGTTTTGCGTTGAGGTGCTATACATCTTTAATGAACATTTCTTATCTTCTGCAGCAGGTCTGGACATATTAATTGGGCTGCCACTGAGCAGGAGCTGCTTATAGATTTTTGACGTCTTGTGTTATAAGATTGAACAGTCTTAAATAAGTGAAAACTACGTCCAATTAGTTTCAGTGGAGGATTCCAGGGATTTAGAGGATTCCAAGAGATGCATTCTCAGGTGGTACGGCCAACATAGGTCTGTACACAACATCTCAAATTATTGTTTACCTCATGCTCCAACGGTGTACTTAAAGAAGCGGAACAGATTTTATCGATGCATTCAGGAAAGAAAGAGAACCTCTGTTTATCATTCAGCAATTATAAAGGTTGTATCGGGTATTCAGATAACACATGTTATCAGCAAAATAAGTATAAATAAAAGAGTCCTGTCAATCAGAACAACCCTGTGTCCCAGCGTGACCTGTGACTTAGCCTTAATGATATTTCATACCGGTTCAACGCCTGAATCAAATGAGCTGAGAGTCAAGTGTTACTCTAAATTAATCTGAGGGCCAAACTTCTACAACAAAAACAACCAATAACCAGGTGAGCCGTCTGGTGTGTGTGGGTTTGTTCTTCTACTCACTACATATTGACAATCGGAGGACTGTTTGAGGCTTAAGGCATCAGTTTAAGGTTGAAGTTATTTGTGATGAGCAAGGTTAGAGGGTTAGGAAATACATTGTCTATAAAAGTCCTCACAAAGATACAAGTATAAGAATTTGTCTGTGTCTGTACACACACCCGTGTGTGTATGAAGGAGAGCGAGACCTCGTGCCACTGCAGGTGCAGAGAGCCCGCTGAGTGATTGCACTTGTAATCAGACGGTACCAGCAATGAGCACCACCCGGCCTCATCTGCTTCTCCAATCAAAATACTGTGGAGCGTGAAGACGTGCACGTGAACTGGGGGTTTCCCAGATATCTGCCAAATGAATGCCAGCTAACACAATCTGATTTTTTACACATGTGACATTTTCACTTCTCTTTCATCAAATAATGGATCTGTGATTCTGACGCCACCTCGTTCAGGACAAAGGTGGCGCTCAGGGCCACAGCTGAGGTCATCGTGTTTACTGTAACCTTGGCTAATAACATCCCAAGTGTTACCCAAAGACTGTGAAAAATGTATGTTTGTTATTTTTACATAGCATTGTTGGTATTTCACCTTCCATAGTCTGTATGCAGTACAGCGTTGATGAAGCGAGATATTTAGCGACCGACGTGTTCTTCTTCATTAAATGAGCTGTAATTGGTGCGGTTCTAACGATCCTGCCTCTGAGCTGCATTGCTTTGCTTTATTAAATGCTGTTTCCAGCTCATTCAGAGGTGCTACTAACTCCAGCTAACAAGCTATGGATACAAAACAAGATTCTTAGACTGGGAAACTGGTATATATACACCATTTTGGAAATAAACTGGTGGTAAAGCTAGCATTGTGCTCGGAGTTAAAACCTCAAATAACCCTTTTTCTCTGCCTTCACAAGAAGAAAAAATAATTAGGCTTTTGGCTTTGCATCAGAGTCAAACTCCATTCAGAAACACAGCAAGTTTTTTTGTGCAGTAATAAAGCTGACCTTTCATTTTCGCTTCTATTATGTTGTTCCTCTGGGATCTCTTTCTCATCTACTAGAAAACATTTTTAAAACATATCACAAGACGACAGTCAACAGTGTTCCACATTCAAGATTTTAAGAATTTAAATTTCTGTGCTATTAAATCTTTTTCATACCTGTTTTATATATATATATATATATATATATATATATATATATATATATATATATATATATATATATATATATATATGAGAAAAACTTTAGTTTTTGTTTTCACTATGTCACTTCTTGAACATGTGGCTCTTTTTTAAAAAGAGGACTTTTTATATCCTCTCTTTAAAAAAGAAGAGAGAAAACTCCATCCCAGCATGATAATATTGGCTGCAGCTTGTAGAAACAGAAACAGCAGAGCGGTGCAGTTCAGTCAGCCTTGCTGCTCTTTGTTTAGGAAGGAGGGACGGACAGAGGGAAAGATGATGAAACAAAACTTCATATCACTGCTTTGCTGTTCAATTCACTGGTCTGGAAAAGCAGGAAAACAATCATCCCTTTCATCCTCCAGTCATACCAGGCCTCTTGCTTGCTTTTTCTCAGGTTTGCCCCTCAATATCTCTATTTTTCAATTCATCCCAGCCATCCATTCTCTCGCTCCGTAGATGTCCTCCCTCCATTCCTGGGTCTTTTTGTGCCTTTTTGTCTCCCTTTTCTCCCTGCTTCTGGTCTGCTGGGAGATCAAAGTAGTTGAAGAACTTTGATTCGGGGGAACAGGACAGCCATGTTCACTTTGATTTACGTACCTGCAAAGAGGAAACTCCAATTTAATATTGCTGTGAGCACACTTGTTGAGCAAATGCAAGGAAACGAAATGCAGGGAGAGCAGGAGGTTACAACATGCTGACAGAAAGTCCGTGCACAGTGGATTTGCAGTTCAAAACAGACTAGTCTGATGCAACGAGACTATAGTCTCTGTAGAGAATGTGAGACTCGCAATACTTGATTCTGGATATAAAGGATATGCTCCTTCCCCTACATATTTTCCTATATGCACGTAAAGGCTTAACTAGTCAAGGATCCATGTAGTGACTACTTGTTTCCACTAATGACAACAGGTTTCTCCAACCGTTTCTTGATTTCGACCCATTTGTCTCAACAGGGATTCAGTAATCTGAAGCCTTTGTTTTTATTTCTGAACCCAAAGTAAATTAAATTGCAGGTGTTTTACCATTAAGAGAAATGTTGAGTTACAAATAAATAACTGTGGAGCATATCTGATGTAGTTTTGCAAAGGTAGCACACATACCAGATTTGGCAACCAAATCTCTTCAGTGGCTCTTTTCTCAGTGGGAAAAGTGAACACTGACTGTACAATGTGAGTGATTATTATTGACCTGTTAATTATTCAGTTGAACATGCATAAAAATAAACAGCATCTTAGTTCACATTGTGTCCTGATATTGACTTCTTTGACATTTTTCCCAATCAAAACAGATGGCATGCTGATGCTTTGAATGCATCACTGCAACAGTGATGCATTCAAAATACAAAAATGCTTTCAACAACTATATCCCGCAATCCCAACATAATCCGGAGTCAAGAGAATACATAATCATTTAAAAAGACCTTATTTACACAGCAAAAAAAAGCTGAAATCCTCACCGGGTACATGCTTTGTAGTTAATGCCTAAAGTATATAGGCCTAAAGTACATTTATGAATTTTCATCTTTGTTACTATTCTTACACACACACAAACACACACACACACATACACTCGAGCACACACTCACACACCATACACATCAATTAACACTAAACTTAATAAATAATAAGTCCAAAACATAAGGAGGTAATTACAGAATCAAGGCATGCTATTATAATTCTATATAATGATGCCTACACAGGAACAAAGATGATCAACTTTTAAAAGTTTGAACATTTAATTGAACGATAAATATATATCTAATGTAAAAAAAATAAGATATAAAGTAGTATAATAAACCGAACCAAATCCTTGTGTGATCAGTTTCTGCAGCAGAAATGCTGCCGCCTCCCTTCAGAATGAAAAGGAGCAGCAGCTACAAAACTACTAATCAGGTCTGGGAATATTTATACGAGGCGCAAACACTTGATAAACACCGCGTAAAGGGAACGGCTCATCAGACCCGGAACGGCTTGAAAACAAACTTATCCTTACTGTTTTTTTAGTATTGAGTATTGAGATAATAATGATTATTACTATGAACATGTTCCTGTGATGGATTATTCTAAATGTTGGTCTGTAAACGGTTTCTTTTAAAAGTTTTTGTCTCTCGATCCTAGAGCTTTTCCTTTGTTGTATGGTAAAATCTGTTTGAAAACTAAATTAGTCTTCATGCTGATGACCACAGTCATCTATGAGCTGGAACACTGACCTTTCCTCTCCGCCTCAGCTCTCAGTGTTCAATCATCCCTGCCCTCGCTGTAGTAGCCCACAAAATAAGATACTTGCTCCGCTCCACTCGAGGAAGCAACTCGTCATTGGCCAGCTGAGAACTATGTTTTAATATTGTTATTTCCATTAACTGTATTTTTTTAAATCCACTTCCAGTTTTATATGTTGACCTACAACAACAGTAGCTCTTTTAAACAGTGGAAATTATTAGATAATTAAAACACCCTTTTTGGTTTTAGTGAGAATATTATAGTCATGTTTGCTTGGGGTTCCGTTTCTGTTTTAGGACATGAACTTTTAATTGTCAAAATGTGAAAAGCAGCTGTTTGGTCGAGACTCTAAACTCACGTTGTGATGCATCACTTCTGCGCCGACACACTGGTGATCTTTACACATCCATCATGTGATGCATGATTTCATCTTCCTCCATCTTTCCAATCTCCTCATCTCATTTTGAGTTGAATCACCTTAACCCATATACACACACACACATACACACGCACGCCTACACGTGTACACACACGCGCAGCTCGTGCTTCCCAGTATGTGTATAATTATCGGTGCGATAATTAGAATTGCATTTAAATGAGTATTGAAAAGGCTGGAGTCAGACAAAGATGTTGAACTTCCCATGAACCCATAGATAATGTACATGTACGCACACATTCACGCTTATACTGAGCATGAGCGTGCATGGACTCTCCTCCTCTCTATCAATAGCACATATTTATGCCCTCACAAACATCAACTCTGATTAATGGATATGATTTTTCTGCAGCAGCTCCTCTGTGTGGCTGATAGACAGACAGACAGACAGACAGACAGACAGACAGACAGACAGACAGACAGACAGACAGACAGACAGATGGCTAAATTACATTTCATCTTTCTGTACTAAAGTTGGAACTTTTTCTGCAGCCTGATAATGCATTGCTAATTTTAGATGCAAAAGAGAGCACAATTAAATCTAAAGTAGAATGGAGCCCACCTTGCCTGTCTGTTCGACCTCTTGGTACCTGGGATGTATTTGAGGTTTTAATGATCCTTCCAGATCATCACCAGTCGGGCTGCCTCCTTCAGCCAGTGTCTCTTCTTTGAGCACTGCATTAACTTCCTACAGGCCCTGGTTCCCTACCACATAGTTCCTGTGTGTGCTTTTCTTGTGGTCTTTAGGCGCCAGATGGTTGAATCTGCAGAAGGAGGCCAATGAAACCAGACCAAATTAGTTCATAGAGAGGGCCAGCAACCCAACTGAAATTTGTTATAAAATTTAAAAATGAGACAGAGTTTATCAGATGGTGAGTTGATGATCTGCCAGAAAAAAAAATAAGAATATGGTCTAGGTACATGAAGACCTTCTTGTTTAAGTCTCTAAGAACTTTGTTGACATTGGCCTGAAAATTGTCTGGGGCGTTAGTAAGGTCAAAAGGCATGACAGGATTCCTGTAGTACCTGTTTTTAATGGTTATTTTTTTTAAATGTAATGGTTCAGTTTGGTCTAATCAATACATGGACGAAGGGTCTTGTCCTTCTCAACAAAGAAAA